>NC_062541.1:7838043-7903043 GCF_022655615.1 Tachysurus fulvidraco | reverse complement strand
TCTCAGTTTTTCTTTTTTAATAAATTTGCAAAAAATTCTACATGTCTGTTTTTTTCTGTCAATATGGGGTGCTGAGTGTAAATTAATGAGAAATAAAATTAACTTTATTGATTTCAGCAAATGGCTGCAATGAAACAAAGAGTGAAAAATTTAAAGTGGTCTGAATACTTTCCGTACCCACTGTGGGTGTGTGTCTGTGTGTGCGTGTGTGTGTGTGTGTGTGTGTGTGTGTGTTTGTGTGTGTGTATATATATATATATATATATATATATATATATATATATATATATATATATATATATATATATATATATATATATATAAACATTCACTGCTTCTGCTTTACAAACGATGAGTGGTTTTGTTACCCTGGTGCATGAGTTTGAAGCCTGAGGTCACACCCTTCAGCTTTGCAACCTTAGACGGGGATCCAGTGGCTGTCTGCTTCAGGTAGCAGTAAAATGCCCTTTAAAAGTAAGCAGTGTTAGTGCGTGTTCAATTACTGCAATGTCTTAATGAATTTAGACTTCACAATTGTGCCATACAGGAAAACCAGTGTCGGCTTGCTCACAGTTAGTCATGCTGAAATGATTCCCTTCTGCCAACGTCAACAATAAAGTCAACGATAAGAGATTTACTTAAATATTACAGGATAAATACATGTTCAAAGGAGGGAGAGTAAGTATTTTAGTAGGAGAATGTTGAACATGAAGCTGCCAGGCAGGAGGCAAAGAGGAAGGCCAAAGAGGAGGTACAGTATATGGATGTAATTAATGAGGATTTGAAGCTAGTGGGTGCTAGGTGGAGAGAGATGATTTGCTGTGGCGACTGCTGAAGGGAAAAGCCGAAAGAATAAGAAGAAATACAGACAGAATTCATCTCAAGACATCTATCTCAGTCTAGAGAGATCATGAGACTAGACCATGAATAAACGCTATTAAATAAAGAAATCTTTAAATCAAGAAATAATTTCTTTATATTATACTATTATTTATATAAAATATTTACAAAAACACTTTACATTACTATGGTCCATGTTCAGAGTGAGTCTGGCAAACAAAATTAAATAACCTGTTGTCTTTGTCCCAATCAGAGCGTAAAAACGTGAAGAACAAGCAGGAAGGGTGTTGTGTGCAGGACAGCTGACAGTGCTGGACATCTGGGGAGTAAATCTGCAGAATATCATCTCCAGGAAAGTCCACGTCCACCTTCAGGTCCTGGGCTGTAGAAAGTATAACAGTAAAACAATGCAGAATATTTGTACACACAATTCAATCCAGCCACTCACAAGCTATAGCATTAGAGCACTAAATAGTGTGCAATATACAAAAACTATATTTATTTTATATATATATATAATAATAAATATAGTTTTTTTTATATTGCACACTATTTAGTGCTCTAAATATATATATATTTATATATACAAATACAAATATAATATTATATAAAATACTACCTTTACTGAATGAATCTGAAAAAACACAGGAAAGCACTATCACCACGTATACTCTCATTCTCCCTGAAAAACATTCACTGCTTTACACACAATGAGCCACAATTAATATGGTTTTTGGATTTTAAATTTCAAAGATTAAGGAAGGTTCATTGGCTAACATTAAAATAAACACGCCACTCACTAACTGGAAAAAGAGGTCAATGCACTTCAGTCTCATCGTTAAGCCAAAGTTCGAAAGGAAGTTCAAAAAGTTTTGGCATGGACATGGATCTGGACTTAAAACAGACCTTACTGGCAACAGTAAATAAGGGTTTTGCTATAAAAAGTGAGATCCTGAAATTGGAAAAGAAAATAAAGCCCTAAAAATCTTTTGAAAAGTTCAAGCATGGACTCCATGAAGTACCATGAAATTACTCTAATTTTAAACTAATTTTAAACTTCTGGTTTAATTTCCTTCACTACTTTGCTTTAGTTCTTCAATGACCAAATAATTCATTATTAACAGCATGAATACAAGTGGCAGATGATTTACATTTTAAAGCTATTCTGCCTTTTTATTAACCCTTATATTTTCCTACTATGCAAATTAGGAGCGTTGGGTCTACTTGACCTTGTCTGTTTTGACTGCTTATAAAAAATGAACTATATATGATAGCCTTTTTTTTTTTTACCTTTTTAGTCTAACTTGTTTCCAACATATTAACATATATTTTGCAAAAATTTATTATTTGGTATAATCAACCTTATTTATATACAAAAATGACTCATTTTTTTTCTCGTTTTATTTTCACTATAGAGGCACAAAAGTTGATGCCCAATTACAGGTTGGTATATGTCAAAGGCAGGAGATTGTTTTGAAACCATTTTGACCATTTTTAATGTCAGCAAATAATAAAACCTGTTTTTTTACAGGCCAAATTGACTTGAATGCTTATAAATAAAAAAATTCTACAATTATCACCATTCTGTGTGTAATATCTATTTTATACTTGTAATATCTATTTTGCCCACCTGATGTCATCTGATCAACCAACACCAGCCTACACACACACAAACACACACAAACACACACACACACACACACACACACACACACACACACACACGCACACTCAAAAACATGCCATATCTTCATGTGAATAATACTTCTTTTACACTCCTTATGTTTTTTATATAACATAATTTATGAAACATAATCCTTATGAAATTATGCCATGTTTTTGAGTAAAATAAGCAGAAATTATTAAATATTATTTTGGATAACCACTGACTGACAAATGTCAAACATTACTCATCATGTCTCCAGGCCAAAGCTTACTGATGCAACTAAATGTATAAATAAGAGAGAGGAAACAAATATGATTTGCAAAACACATGTATTTTATTTTTGAACTCCTAGAAATATGAACGTGCGTGTGTGTGTGTGTGTGTGTGTGTGTGTGTGTGTGTGTGTGTGTGTGTGTGTGTGTGTGTGTGTGTGTGTGTGTGTCTGTGTGTGTGTCTGTGTGTGTGTCTGTGTGTGTGTGAAGCTTGTTGTTAGATCAGATTTTGCCCCCACCTGGACAAATGCATATAGAAAATGTTAAATATTTGAAATATTATTGAATATATGAAAAGGGCAAAAGTGTAACCAATTCCCCACTAAATATGGCTGGGTCAAAATGACCCGGGAGGATCCAAAAGGCGTAGTATTTACTAGTCTGAACACATAGTTCAATGAAAATATACAAAATTAATTTTACTTGCAAAGTTCATAATTTGGAACAATCCTAGTAAATTTCAGGCATATATGTGAAAGAAAACCCAAGTTATGACACATTAAACTTTCCAGCTGGGTCAGATTGACCCGAGGAAAATATCCGGGTTAATGATCAACTTTATTCTTCTAGTTATATCATTATATATTATTTGCTGTCATAACCTTCAACATGGAAAACCCAGTCCTCTTTCATAAACCCCATTGCAAACAAGTGAGGTAAAACATCCACTAGAGAGGACTTCAGACTCTTCAAGAACAGCACAAGAAAAAAGGGAAGTTATGATTGCAGTAATGGCACAAGTAGATAAAGCTCTGGGTTGTTTATTGGAAGGATGTGGTTAAAGCCCTAGCCTACCTGTCAGGCAATTGAACAAGGTCCTTAACTCTCTCTGTGCCATACTGTAGCTGCCCCTGCACTCTGACTCCAAACTCCTCAGCTGAGATATGTGAAGAATTCCACTGTGCTGTAATGTGTGTGTGCCAATAATAATAAAGGTTTCTTTAAAGGATATATGTACTAGATGCAGATGCTAATAAGGTGCCTAAGGGATTTTCTTTTAATTAATTAAATGTTTTTTAATATTTAGTGCAAGATTAAACTAATTAACCATTAACATTTTTTTTACCATACAGGTAATTCAAAAACATAATCTTCCTTTATCATCACTGGTTACACAAAACAACTTTCTTTTTTGTGTAAGTTTGTGTAAGTGAGCTTCCCAAGTTTGTTTTGCTACAGAAGCAACAAATCAAAATGTGCTAATAAAATACAGTACACCCACTGACTGGCAAACAGAAGTTACTAAACTGTGTAATAATCAGTTTCAGAGATTCTTAGAATGATATCTGAACACGTAACAACACATAACTTATTTGATTTATTTATTTGAAGATAGCATTGGAACTAACACACGTACTATAAAGCCAGGATCAAAGTTACAGCAAGGGAAATATAAATAGTTTTTCTTCCATAGCTCACTTTCTGTTAGTAAAAATAGTCCATATACTTAAATTTATATAATTTTTACCTTTGATTCAACATGTCTGTCGCTGTCTATCTAATTTCAAATTTATTTCAAATTATATATATTTTTTGTCACATACCCAGTATGACATGTAGTGCAATGCATTGTATGACTGTCCTAAAAAATAGTAACAAAAGCCAATAGTAATGAAAAGAACAAAGGAATAAATATAAGGCACAGGTGAATACAATATGTGCATAACTATATAAATTATATATATTTATCAAGCATAAATTAAAAAATATATCAAAGTAGATCAGGAAAATCTAATAAAATATAATATAAAATATAAAATATAATCAGAAAAAATATAATCAGAGAAAGAAAATGTTATCAGAAACAGTTATAGTGTAATCAAACATGTAAACACAGTGTTAGCTTCCCATTTTTCTCACCCCTAGCACAGCTCAGAAGATAGATAGTGTGATGCAGTGATCTATCAGTGAAATATCAGTACATAGTCGAGTAAGATTTTCATTAGCACAATATCTGTAAGTCTGAAAGTCAAGTAATATTGAAGCAAATTATACAGTAAATATGCCTTACAGTCCCCAAACCTACTCAGGTACTTTCTTCCCATGGTACTAAATCTTTGTGTTTAACAAATCCTTGTGAATCTTTGTGTATATTTGCAGAAAGCTGCCTCACTGGTGTGTGTACAGTACAAGGTGCATGCAGTAGAGGTAATGTTTTAGTCGCTGGACTGCTGGTTGCTTTGGTGCGGAAGGGAATACTGCTCCACTGCAACTTCAGCATCACTGTTTAGTGCGTTTTTGTCCCCACATGCAATTATCTGTGTGACTGGTCAGACAGTGAATGGTCTGCCATTGCAATATATGACCATGGGAACGTCTTCTATTTTAAGGTTTTTTTTTTGTCAGTTACGCAAGACAATTTTTAGACTATGGTTTCTTGTAGAGGTTGTATTTCAAAAGGAACATTTGTACATACTGAATATGGCATATGTTTGTGCATGTGTGTTTGTTTTTAACTGTAGTGAGACTTTGTGCTTTTGAGGGCTGAAGCATGGATCCACATGGCAGCAAATCTTTTCTCCTGTCACTCACCTAGACCTGACAGTCCACAGCACAACATAAGTCCCAAATGGATGCCCTCCTCTGCACAGCGCAACGCTGGCTACAACCCAAGAAGTGGACTTACTCTTCATGGATAGAATTCTATGTGCTCTCCCCTCAGAAGAATGCAAAGCAGTTAGGCTCAGCCATCCCACCCCCAGATAGATGGTAGAGAACCTCCAAGGTGCCCTGGCTACCCTAAAAATAGGTTTAGGTAAGCATGGGAGAACCCCCAACAGTGAGCCACTATTTATCCTTCTGTCTCCTTAACTTCATGGCTCAGGGAAAGAGAAGTACCCAGGAGAGAGGCCCCACTGAGGACCCTCTTGTCGACGAGCCCATGCTCTGGACTGCCATTGCCACCCAAGGCTCCAAAGCCTTGTCTAGTGGGTTGCACCCTACAAGCCTCGCCTACTCCTAACTGCCCTACAGTGCCAGTGGAGATAAACGGCAGATGGCAGCATGATCACCCTGGCTCAGCCTTCGGTCCAGGGGCCCAAAGTAAAGTCAGCAGGGACCATATAGGCTGTGCGTACATGGCGCTCTGCCACACAAGTGCATACCTGAAGCATGGAGGGTGAGTGGCCATTATTAATAGGTTTGATTGCTGATCTGCCTGTTCCCCTGCTCTTAGGTCAGTATTGGCCTGGGTTCCCACCCAATCCACCAGCACCAAAACAAAAGCAGCGGCCCCAGACCCTCACTCCTTGCCCCCAGGAAGTATATATGGCTCAAGAAGGAAGGGATGCCCCTACACCTTCTGAAGGTCAGACACTTTTCAATTATAATAACCCTGCCTCAGCTGTGTATCACCAGATTCCCAGGGAGGGCAGTTTTGCCCAAGAGCAGAAGGAGGATGACTGTCTCCGCCACTGTTGTGGCCAGCTGCTGGAAATCAAAGTCTAATGGGTCGACCCAGATCAAGACCTGCCCGCTACATCAAGGGCTCCTTTATCAAAGAACATAGGTACAAGGTCAACTCGAATTATTGGTGGTTTTCAAAAGTAAATCGCACTACTCATGCACCTCTGGGTCACAAAACACTGGGCCTGAAGCTCCGGGACCGCTTCATCTGGCCAGGTATGGATGTGTAGGTCTGAGCCCCAAAGAACCTGTGCCCGTGCCACTGATCCCCATGCCTGTTATTGGCATGCCCTTCGAATGCATTGGCATGGACCTCATCAAGCTGCTCCTGAAGTCAGCCTGGGGTCACGAGTACATTTTGGTGATCATGGACGACATCACTCAATACCCTGAGGTGGTGCCAAGTCAGAAGGCCATGACCCGCAACATCCCCAAAGAGCTTCTGCCATTAGCTGCATGAATCTGTGTTTGCATGTGCCTCCACAGAGAGGGGGCCAATCTCACTCTGTACAAGTGGCAGGATTTGACGGAGTTGGTGGACCAGTTTATTCTCCTCGTCCCTATCCTAACCCTTCTCGTCCAGCACAAGATCACGCCCCCCCCCCCCCCAGTGGTTTTAAAGTGGCCATAAAGAGTCCCCAAAGCCTGATGCAAGGCCACAGAAGTGTAAGAAGGCCGAATACTAGGGCAAGGCATCATCAAGGAATACGTCAACCCCTGGTATAGCCAGATTGTGGTTGTCCCAATGCCTGATGGAAGCCTGCACATATGCAACAATTTCCAGAGGCTCAACCTGGTATCGGTCTTCGATGGCTACCCTCTCCCCAGGGTGGACAACCTAGTGGAAAGGCTAGGCAGAGCCTGGTTTATCTCCACCCCTGACATAACTAAAGGCTACTCTTACTTTCAACTTTCAAAGTTTCTCTTGCCCCAGTTGGTAAGGAGAAAACAACCTTCAGCATGTTCTGGTCCTTGGAGCACTCTGAAAGGCTGGGTTGACTGTGAACCTGAAGAAATGTCATCTGGGGCTGACAGAGGCACAGTACCTGGGGTTCCAAATTGGCCAGGGCCTGCTCATGCCCCAGAAAAAGAAGGTGAAGTTGTACCCCAATGCCTGACGAAGAAACAGTTTTTCCAGAAGAAACCTTTTTGGAGTGTTGAATGGATATTATCGTAACTTCTCTTCTGTAGCTTCTCCCCTCTCAGACCTTATGAGAAAAGGACAACTGGACTGGGTGCGATGGACAGAGGCCACTGAGTAGGCATTCCAGCTACTGAAAAAAGCCCTCACCAGCAGCCCGTTCCTCCGAAAACCCGGACATCAGCCTCCCTTTCCTGGTCCATATGGACATGTCAGAGCTTTGAGCTCTGCCAAACTCAGTTTTGTGGCTGTGGAATGAAAAGCCCTTATGATCAAATGGGCCATCAAGGAGCTCAGGTATTATTTAACTGGTTTTCACTTCACCTTGGTGACCGACTACACCCCTCCATGAATGTCAAACGCCAAAGACACTAATGCCAGAGTGGCTCAGTTTTTCCTTGCATTGCAGGACTTCTCATTTCAGGTCCATCACAAAGGAGGCACACAGCCTGGGAACGCAGATGGACTGTTGAAATGACACACCCTTTTCGCTCTTCAACCAGTGGCAGTAACTTCAGAGCTGGGGGGAAACTGTGATGGCGGAGCATGCACCGCCACCTTTAAACACCTCCCTCTACTATTGCAGTGGTGCTGAAAGGACAGTGGCACTTCAGCACCACATTTGTTTTGGATAGCTGGAGAGCACCTGGCGGCAATACGAGGTGGACTTTTCAGCCAAGAATTCAGCGGGCAATCAAAGCTCTTCACCCACGGCCAGAATACACACTGCGTGTGGAGCAGTGCATTTAGAGAGGTAAAGGGCCTAAGGTTGCAGAAGGTCTGTTCTCTGTTCTCCGACCCAGATTTGCCCATGGTAACTGCTGAGGTAGACCAAGAAGACCACCTGATCTCGCTGCATGCTGCACGTCTCCTGGGACCCACACCACCTAGAAGACTGCCAATGCCATTTTGATGACATTAATGTTGAGTGTTGCTCCCGCCACTTTTGAGTGAACACTTTAGAACTCTTTATATGTTTTATCATTATCACTGGCATTAAGTTTATGCCCATTGGGTCTGCTTTTGCTGCTGTTCTGGAAATAAATTACTCTTTGTTGATAGCACACCACCCTACCTTGCCTGTGTTCAACCTCTCATAGCCCTGAGTCAACACACAATATTAATTTAGAATTTTAAGGATATTCAAGTGTACATTAAATAATACTAAAACATCTAAAAGATTGTCCAAAAACTTTAAAATATTTATTTATGTACTTTTAAGCATTAAAAGATAATCAGCTTTTTTTAAATTGGTCAGACTGAATGTAAGTTTTATATTCCTCACTAAATGCAGGATGCCATAGGATTCAAAAAGCTTTTTTGATCATAGCAGTTCACACTAATACGCTATATACTCAGTGCACTTATTACATACAGATTTTTATTTTCATTTTTATTTTAATTTCTCTTATCTTACACATCAGGTAAAACAAGCTCTTTTGGCTTATTTTGAGATTATTTAAACCAAAGAGACCACAGACTTATGTGTTCTAGCATGAACACTGTTGGCAATTATGTGATTCAAATGAATTGCTCCTCAAATTAGTGGTTATTTTAAAAAATAGGAAAGTGACAAATCTAGTGATGTTTTGAACCATATTTGCACATTCACATCATAGCTGCTGGTTAGAGACAGTACATTTACCAGTAGATACATCACCAGTAACGGAACACTACTGTTTCTACTCTGTATTGAGTAGATACAAACAGTCACAGATTACCATACTGTAGCTTTCAACAAACAATCATCAAAATCAATAGACCTATATTTCATGTCATTGTATCTTTCTGGCCTAGGCTCAAGACTATTACTGTTTTTATAACACTTAAAGGAACATAGGAAAGTGGGCAGTAGATTAATTCCCACTAGATTTACAGTCCCTCAGAGAGAAGCCAGATGTCACACCATAACTGTACACCACCTTTTCAGGTCTGGGTAGAGTCATGACTTGCTTCAAATAACATATATGCCTAAAATAACACAAACAAGGACTTTAATGCATGTAAAAACACACACTCATAAATAGTTGAGTAAGTCATTGTTATTAAATTTTAATAATTATAATTTTTTTCAATCAAATAAATTATGAGTTATTTTTTCTGCTTATTAAGTAATGTTTTTTGACATCTTATTTTACTACACTATGATAGAGATTGTATTTACCTGATATTCTCATCATGGTGAGAAGGTAGGACATAAGTGTAAAAATGGCAGTCTGGATCGTTTGTGCACGTTTCTCGACAGATCTCAGATGTATTTGTTTTAAAATCACGGTAATCATGTCCAAAGAAGTCAAGGCCTTCATAGCGTTCTGTTGCCCAAACTTTGGAAGAACAATGAGAATAAAGTGGATTAAACTGTAGCATCTTTTCATGCACATAATAGAAAGTAGAAAAAAAATCTAACCATTTGTGGGAGTGCATTTTCGTGTTGGAAATCCAGAAAAAAGTTCTTCTTCTTTTACTGGCTCTAGCTGGCTTACACTGTCTGTATGCTTTAGGAAACAATGCATGTTGATCCTGTGGGAAAAATCAGTTTTAAATATTCTGGTCATTTGAACATTGATATTCATGCTCTTGTCATCCAGTTCAGTCCGTTTCTCAGAGTGAAGACACCAAGGATGGAAAAAATACTGAGAAATTATAATTTAAGTTAAAGTATCTTATTTAGATAAAAGTGGTTGTATCCAAATTTACAGTAAACTGAGGAAATTAGAATAATGTCATGTTAAAATGTAAAAAGTAATGATTATTACTTCTCTAAACTGTTATAAGATGAACATTTCACAGCAACTATGCATTTTTAATCAGTTGTTTTTATTTTTACCAAAGACATGTTTATTAGACTCTTTTTTCTAGCACTTACTCAGGCTTTGTAGAATATTTGGAAGTTGTGTAGGTGAAATGTGTGCAGCGGGGATGTGCGCTACACAAAAACTGACAGTGTTGAGGTGAGACAGCCGGGATGTTCTCAAAGTCATTTCCTCTGTAGTGTATGTTAGCAAAGATCTCCTCGTTACATTCTATAATAAGCTGTATGTTAATTAAAATGAAATTAATAATAAAATTTTTAGTATTTTATACCAACACATATCATGAGAAAATTTGCTTACTTTCTTTAGTCCTATACAATGAATCTGAAAACCCTGACACAAGACCCGGTGTTTTTATGAGTACTGATGGTGTTGAAAAAGTCCAGCGGTATTTGAGAAAGCACTTTTTCCTGCACAGACATCACCAACTTTAATCCACACTGAGTCATATTAACATTTAAATGGAGTGTGTATGTTAAAGATCTACACATTATGAAGCTTAATATTAAATAAGCACAAAGTGTGAAGTGGCATGGTCTAGTTACTTGTTATTCCAACCTTGAGCTTATAGCAAAATTTCATGTGTGATATTCACTAACAAATAGATAAAAATCTCATTGTTCTTAAAGTTTTTAATGTTATCTTGTGTTTATAACTTGTCTCTTTATCAAGTTATTGTTTTCAACTGATCTTATTTTACTGCATTACAATACAGATTATATTATATATTTACCAGATATTCTCATCATGGTAAGAAGGTAGGACATAAGTGTAAAAATGGCAGTCTGGATCGTTTGTGCACGTTTCTCGACAGATCTCAGATATATTTGTTTTAAAATCACGGTAATCATGTCCAAAGAAGTCAAGGCCTTCATAGCGTTCTGTTGCCCAAACTTTGGAAGAACAATGAGAATAAAGTGGATTAAACTGTAACATCTTTCATGCACAGAATAGAAAGTAGAAAAAAAATTTAACCATTTGAGGAAGCGCAATTTCGTGTTGGAAATCCAGAAAAAAGTTCTTCTTCTTTTACTGGCTCTAGCTGGCTTACACTGTCTGTATGCTTTAGGAAACAATGCATGTTGATCCTGTGGGGAAAAATCAGTTTTAAATATTCTGGTCATTTGAACATTGACTTTCATGTGCTTATCATCCAGTTCACTCTGTTTCTCAGAGTGAAGACACCAGGGCTGGAAAAAATACTGAGAAATTATAATTTAAGTTAAAGTACAAAATCTTACTTAGATAAAAGTGGTCATATCCAAAGAAATTATTCAAGTGCAAAGTAAAATAAAGTAAAGTATACTGAGAAAATTAAGATAATGTCAGGTTATAATATGAAAAGTAACGATGATATCTTCTCTAAACTGTTATAAGATGAATATTATTTTAAAGCAACTATCACTTTTGAATCAGTTGTTTTTGTTTTACCCAAGACATCCTTGTTAGACTCTTTTTTCTAGCACTTACTCAGGCTTTGTAGAATATTTGGAAGTTGTATAGGTGAAATGTGTGCAGCGGGGATGTGCGCCACACAAAAACTGACAGTGTTGAGGTGAGACAGCCGGGATGTTCTCAATGTCATTTCCTCTGTAGTGTATGTTAGCAAAGATCTCCTCCTTACATTCTATGATGAGATTGAAAGAAGAAGAACAACAAAAAATTATGATAACATTAATTATAACCTTTATTGAATTCTATACCAACATATAACATGAGAATAAGTGTTTACCTTCTTTTAATCCCTTAGATTTATACAATGAATCTGAAAACCCTGACACAAGACCCGGTGTTTTTATGAGTACTGATGGTGCTGAAACACTCCAGCGGTATTTGAGGAAGCACTTTTTCCTGCACAGAGATCACCAAATTTAACCCAAACTGAGTCATATTCACATTTAAATAAAGAATATATAATAATATAATTATGAAGTTAATCTTTTCAACTGAGCTTATTTTATAGTGTTAGGATACATTTACCTGACACCTGTATCACGGTAAGAAGGTAGGACATAAGTGTAAAAATGGCAGTCTGGATCGTTTGTGCACGTTTCTCGACAGATCTCAGATGTATTTGTTTTAAAGTCACGGTAATCATGTCCAAAGAAGTGCAGGCCTTCATAGCGTTCTGTTACCCAAACTTTGGAAGAACATTGAAAATTAATTGGATTAAACTGTAACATTTTTTTATTCACAGAATAGAAAGTAGAAAAAAAAAGAACCATTAGAGGGAGTGCAATTTTGTGTTGGAAATCCAGAAAAAAGTTCTTCTTCTTTTACTGGCTCTAGCTGGCTTACACTGTCTGTATGCTTTAGGAAACAATGCATGTTGATCCTGTGGGAAAAAAATCAGTTTTAAAATATTCATGTCATTTGAACATTGACGTTCATGCTCTTGTCATCCAGTTCAATCTGTTTCTCAGAGTGAAGACACCAAGGATGGAAAAAATACTGAGAAATTATAATTTAAGTTAAAGTATCTTATTTAGATAAAAGTGGTTGTATCCAAATTTACAGTAAACTGAGGAAATTAGAATAATGTCATGTTAAAATGTAAAAAGTAATGATTATTACTTCTCTAAACTGTTATAAGATGAACATTTCACAGCAACTATGCATTTTTAATCAGTTGTTTTTATTTTTGCCAAAGACATGTTTATTAGACTCATTTTTCTATCACTTACTCAGGCTCTGTAGAATATCTGGAAGTTGTGTAGGTGAAATGTGTGCAGCGGGGATGTGCGCTACACAAAAACTGACAGTGTTGAGGTGAGACAGCCGGGATGTTCTCAAAGTCATTTCCTCTGTAGTGTATGTTAGCAAAGATCTCCTCCTTACATTCTATAATAAGATGTATGTTCATTAAAATGAAATTAATAATAAAATTTTTAGAATTTTATACCAACACATAAGAAAATTTGCTTACTTTCTTTAGTCCTATACAATGAATCTGAAAACCCTGACACAAGACCCGGTGTTTTTATGAGTACTGATGGTGTTGAAAAAGTCCAGCGGTATTTGAGAAAGCACTTTTTCCTGCACAGACATCACCAACTTTAATCCACACTGAGTCATATTAACATTTAAATGGAGTGTGTATGTTAAAGATCTACACATTATGAAGCTTAATATTAAATAAGCACAAAGTGTGAAGTGGCATGGTCTAGTTACTTGTTATTCCAACCTTGAGCTTATAGCAAAATTTTATGTGTGATATTCACTAACAAATAGATAAAAATCTCATTGTTCTTAAAGTTTTTAATGTTATCTTGTGTTTATAACTTGTCTCTTTATCAAGTTATTGTTTTCAACTGATCTTATTTTACTGCATTACAATACATATTATATTATATATTTACCTGATATTCTCATCATGGTGAGAAGGTAGGACATAAGTGTAAAAATGGCAGTCTGGATCGTTTGTGCACGTTTCTCGACAGATCTCAGATGTATTTGTTTTAAAATCACGGTAATCATGTCCAAAGAAGTCAAGGCCTTCAAAGCGTTCTGTTACCCAAACTTTGAAAGAACATTAAGAATTAATTGCATTAAACTGTAACATCTTTCATGCACAGAATAGAAAGTAGAAACAAAATCTAACCATTTGAGGGCGTGCAATTTCTTGTTGGAAATCCTGAAAAAAGTTCTTCCTCTTTTACTGGCTCTAGCTGACTTACACTGTCTGTATGCTTTAGGAAACAATGCATGTTGATCCTGTGGGAAAAAATGAGTTTTAAATATTCAGGTCATTTGAACATTGACTTTCATGTGCTTGTCATCCAGTTCAGTCTGTTTCTCAGAGTGAAGACACCATGGATGGAAAAAATACGTTGTTTTTGTTTTACCCAAGACATGTTTATTAGACTCATTTTTCTAGCACTTACTCAGGCTTTGTAGAATATTTGGAAGTTGTGTAGGTGAAATGTGTGCAGCGGGGATGTGCGCCACACAAAAACTGACAGTGTTGAGGTGAGACAGCCGGGATGTTCTCAATGTCATTTCCTCTGTAGTGTATGTTAGCAAAGATCTCCTCCTTACATTCTATGATGAGATTAAAAGAACAAAAAAAAACATTACAATGATAACATTAATTATAACCTTTATCGAATTCTATGCCAACATATAACATGAGAATAATTGTTTACCTTTCTTTAATCCCTTAGATTTATACAATGAATCTGAAAACCCAGACACAAGACCCGGGGTTTTTATGAGTACTGATGGTGTTGAAACACTCCAGCGGTATTTGAGGAAGCACTTTTTCCTGCACAGAGATACATTTACATTTACATTTACAGCATTTGGCAGACGCCCTTATCCAGAGTGACGTACATAAGTGCTTAAATCTCTAACATAGAATACATTAATGCTGGCTCACTAGGTTACATACTTAAGATACCATGAGTTTAAAACATTTGTTCAAAGTTACAATGAAAAAGTTTCAAAGATTGTATTTTTTTATTTATTTTTTTTATTTATTATTTTTTTAAAATGCAAAAGATAAGGAAAGAAGTGCTAGTTGAAGTGTTTCCTGAATAAGTAGGTCTTCAACCGCCGTTTGAAAATAGCCAGTGACTCAGCTGTCCGGACCTCTAGGGGAAGTTCATTCCACCACCTTGGTGCCAGAACAGAGACGAGTCTTGTAGTATACTTGCCTCTTACCCTGAGAGATGGTGGAACCAGCTGAGCAGTGCTGGTAGATCGGAGGTTGCGGGGTGCAGTGCGAGGAGTGATGAAGGCTTTGAGGTGAGAGGGAGCTGGTACATTTTTGGCTTTGTAGGCCAGCATCAGTGTTTTGAATCTGATGCATGCAGCTACCGGAAGCCAGTGGAGGGATTGCAGCAGCGGGGTGGTATGCGAGAACTTTGGCAGGTTGAAAACAAGCCGGGCAACTGCATTTTGGATCATTTGCAGAGGACGGATTGCATTCATAGGTAGACATGCCAGCAGTGCATTGCAGTAATCCAGTCTAGAAATGACAAGATACTGAACAAGTACCTGAGCAGTCTGTGTGGACAAAAATGGCCGAATCCTTCTAATGTTGTAGAGAAGAAACCGACATGAGCGAGTCACATTAGCAACATGAGAGGAAAAGGACAGTTGATTGTCCATGGTTACCCCAAGGTTGCGAGCTGTGCTGAAGGGGAGATCAGATCATTGTGCAAGGATATAGCAAGATCAGGACCTGGGGATGAATCACCTGGGATGAACAGCAGTTCAGTTTTGCTAGGATTGAGCTTTAACTGATGAGCAGTCATCCATGATGAAATTTCTGCCAGACATGCTGAGATCCGGTCAGAAGCTGTGGCATCTGAGGGTGGGAAAGAGAAGATAAGTTGTGTATCATCAGCATAGCATGGTAAGAGAACCCATGTGAGGAAATAACCACCAAGAGAGTGAGTATACAGGGAGAAAAGAAGAAGACCATGTACTGAGCCCTGTGGGATGCCAGTGGAGAGTCTGCGTGGAGCAGATGTCACTCCCCTCCATGTTACCTGATATGAGCGACCTTCCAGGTAGCAAGCAAACCATTCCCAAGCTGATCCGCAAATCCCAAGACTCTTGAGGGTGGATAAGAGAGTCTTGTGGTTGACCGTATCAAACGCTGCTGAAAGGTCAAGGAGGATAAGGACTGATGACAGTTTGGCTGATCTAGCAGCATGTAGCTTCTCAGAGACATCCAAAAGGGCTGTCTCTGTGGAATGAGCTGCTTTAAAGCCAGACTGGTTGGGGTCTTGGAGGTTGTTCTGTGAGAGATAGATAGACAGTTGATTATAGACAATGCGTTCAAGAATTTTTTAAAGAAATGAGAGAAGTGATACCAGTCTGTAGTTACTGATGTCTGAAGGATCCAGAGCAGGTTTCTTTAGGATGGGAATAACCCTTGTTCTCTTTAAAGTAGTTGGTACCTGACCAGATGCTATGGATCTATTGACGATAGTGGAAATGAAGGGCAAAAGGTCTTGCGAGATGGTCTGGAGCATAGTGGAAGGGAGTGGAAACAATGGGCAGGTGGTAGGATTGCAGGACTTGATGAGTTGTAAAATCTCTTCTGCTGCCACAGTTGAGAAATGTGACAACGAAGGTGTCCATACTCTGAGATGTGAGTGCAGTCGGGGCTGAAGTGAAGGTCCGGCAGATTTCCTCAATCTTCTCCTAGTAGAAAGAAGCAAAGTCTTCTGCAGTCAGTGAGGATGAAGAAGGTGGAGCCGGGGGATTGAGCAGAGAAGAGATGATGTTGTGGAATTTCCTAGGGTCATGTGAGGAAGCTTCAAGCTTTTCCTTGTAGAAGGAAGTCTTGGCAGAAGTCACATCTGAGGAGAACTTGACAAGAAGTGTTCTGTAAAAATCAAGATCTGCATCAAGTTGTGATTTCTTCCACTTTCTCTTTGATGATCTTAGCTCTCTTCGATTGTTGCGCAGCACATCTGAAAGCCAAGGAGCAGAACAAGAAGTTTTCTTAGGTTTAGTGAACATAGGGCAGAGGAAGTCCATAGTTGAGGAAATAAATGAGAGGAAAGTATCTGTGGCTGAGTCCAAGGGTAGTGAGGAAAAAGACTCAGGATCAGGAAGGGAAGAAAGAGTGCCAGTAGCTACAAATGAAGGGGAGACAGAGTGAAGGTTGCGGCGGGTAAGAGTGAGGGGGTGAGAGGTAGTTTTAGGTAGGATAGGTAGAGTGATGGTGAAGGATACCAGGTGATGATCAGAAATGTGTAGTGGGGTAGCAGTCACGTCTGTAGCTGGAGAAGGACGGGTGAAAACCAGGTCCAGGACATTGCCTCCTTTGTGTGTGGGGATGTAGCTGTTGAGTGTGAGGGTGAATGAGTCGAGAAGAGACAGGAGGGAAGAAGAATGTAGCTTGTCAGAGGGGAGGTTGAAGTCACCAAGCACTGTCGGGGGGGGGGGGGGGGTATCGGAAGGGAAAGCACCAAGTGAGTCCATTTCTTCCAGGAAGTCTCCTAGGGGACCAGGAGGGCGGTAGACAACAATGATAACAAGGTTTATTTAGAGTGGTAACTGAAATGGCATGGAATTCAAAAGAAGAGATGGTTAAATGAGAGAAGAGGAGAGGTGTAAAGCACCATTTCTTTGACAACAATAAACCTGTACCACCACCCCTGCCTGTTTCTCGTGGTGAGTAAGAGAAAGCATAGGCAGAGGATAAAGCAGCTGGTGTAGCAGTGTTCTGTGGGGATAACCAACTTTAACCCAAACTGAGTCATATTCACATTTAAATAAAGAATATATAATAATATAATAATTATGAAGTTAATGTTTTCAACTGAGCTTATTTTATAGTGCTACGATACAGATTATATTATATATTTACCTGATGCCTTTATCACGGTAAGAAGGTAGGACATAAGTGTAAAAATGGCAGTCTGGATCGTTTGTGCACGTTTCTCGACAGATCTCAGATGTATTTGTTTTAAAGTCACGGTAATCATGTCCAAAGAAGTGCAGGCCTTCATAGCGTGCTGTTACCCAAACTTTGGAAGAACATTGAGAATTAATTGGATTAAACTGTAACATCTTTTCATGCACAGAATAGAAAGTAGAAAAAAAATCTAACCATTTGAGGGCGTGCAATTTCGTGTTGGAAATCCAGAAAAAAGTTCTTCTTCTTTTACTGGCTCTAGCTGTCTTACACTGTCTGTATGCTTTAGGAAACAATGCATGTTGATTCTGTGGGGAAAAATCAGTTTTAAATATTCATTCAATAGTCATTTCAGTTCAGGTTGTTTGTTTGAAGACACCAAGGATGGAAAAAATACTGAATAGTTATAATTTAAGTTAAAGTATCTTATTTAGATAAAACTGGTCATGTCCAAATTTACAGCAAACAGGAAATTAGAATAATGTCATGTTAAATTGTAAAAAGTAATGATTATTACTTCTCTAAACTGTTATAAGATGAACATTTTACAGCAACTATGTATTTTTACTTGGTTGTTTTTATTTTTACCCAAGACATGTTTAATAGACTCTTTTTTCTAGCACTTACTCAGGCTTTGTAGAATATTTGGAAGTTGTGTAGGTGAAATGTGTGCAGCGGGGATGTGCGCTACACAAAAACTGACAGTGTTGAGGTGAGACAGCCGGGATGTTCTCAAAGTCATTTCCTCTGTAGTGTATGTTAGCAAAGATCTCCTCCTTACATTCTATAATAAGATGTATGTTAATTAAAATGAAATTAATAATAACATTTTTAGAATTTTTTACCAACAAATATATCATAAGAAAATTTGCTTACTTTCTTTAGTCTTATACAATGAATCTGAAAACCCTGACACAAGACCCGGTGTTTTTATGAGTACTGATGGTGTGGAAAAAGTCGAGTGGAATTTGAGGAAGCACTTTTTCCTGCACAGAGAAAACCAACTTTAATTAGTAAAATGCACTAGGATACAAACAATGGGTCATATCAGTGTTCAGTTAAGTGCATTTATCAGGAGCTAAGGGAGTCCACCACTCCCTTAAATCCTCAGATAATTTATAAAAATAAAATCACCCTCAGAGTCTTTGTCTCTAGAAAAAAAAATCAGTTGTTAATTTTTGCTTTAATTAAATATTTTAAATTGCATAAATTGATGAGGACAAATTTGCCTGTTTGGATGTAGTTTTTGTTGTTTTGTAGATTTTACCCCAAATGTATTTATTAGACATTTTTTTGCGTATATATTACTATTAAAGTGTCAACTTGTGACAGGAATTCTGTCTATTTCATACTTGAAAGAGACAGAATTCCTGTCACAAGTTGAAACAGGTTTAGATGTTTTGAACAGTAATTATCATACTTTGAGTGTGTCAATATTGTTTTCTTTCTTATTATTAGGAAAAATAAATTACTATCTCAGGCCACTATCAATCAAGCTATATTAAAGCTAAATAAAATGCCAGTATTTGACTAGTTGCTGTAACAAAAAATTCTACTGAATTCTATATCTATCTACACTAGGGGTGGCAGGGTTCACAAAACCCCCAGTTCGGTTCGTGTCACGGTTTTAGGGTCACGGTTTTCGGTTCTGTACGGTTCTTGTGGTTATTTTTTCTTTTAATCTTCAACACTCCAGAAATTTCCTTCAGCATTTGATATATAGCTTATGAGCTTAATTATACACAATTTAGGATACAGTATTAACATTTTTGTAATGTAATCATGCACTAACTGAATTTGACTTGACTTTAAGCACATTATTGGGACCATCTCTGAGTAAAAGCTAGGTGAGATTTTGATACAGCAAGAGAGAAGACATTGATGATGACATGCTTTTCATTTATTTGGCAAACTTGCATTTATAAAACTGCCAACTTCAGTGTAGCTCTTACAAAAAAAATTAAAGAAAAAGAGAGGAACTCTTACAAGCTCTGTCTTTTAAACAAGTAAAAAATATTTTAAACATAAATATATAATATAATGTAATAACATAATATAATGAGGCTATAAAAATAGCAAAGACCATAATCATAAAGTCAAGCATAAGTTTAACATCTTAACACAAAAACAGTATAAACAATGCTTCTATTCCCTGAGAGTGAGGATACATTTCTTTCACTTGAAATTAAAGTGCAGTATTTGGAAACTAGAGATTAAAGGGCCACTGAATATATTTAAATATTAAAAACAAAAAATGCTGGCTATCAAAATTGCTATAAAATGTTGTTTCCTAACCGGCTCTCTCCTGTTTGTGCTTATAGACACATTGGCGTGATGTCTTCTCAAATGAACTGTCATATTAGAAGTGTTGCCATTAGCATATTGAATGCATTTTGCACAATGCTTGCACACAGTCGCAGTTCTACTGTTTTATTTCCGTTGTCATCGTAAGTAACATGAAATCCAAAATGTTCCCATACACCGGATTTGAACGTCACGGGCGCATCCGCCAACTCCGGGCAGCCTTCATTATCTCCTCCACTTGCCATTTCTGCAGCACTCCTTACTCAACTTTTACTGTCTATATGTATGTTCGTGCGAAACTGTCTGAGGCGAAACTGAGCACGGGGCTACATTGCGCATTCGTCAAACCGTGCGATGCACACACGAACCGAACCGAGACAAGCAAACCGAACGGTTCGGGTGTTTTTTCATGTACCGTGCCACTGCCACCCCTAATCTACACTGATCATATTGGTGTTGGTCCTGTTTAGACCCCTGAAGGTGTGTTGAGATATCCAGCACCAAGATGTTAGCAGCAGATTCATTAAATTCTGTACGTTGCAAGGTGGGGCTTGATCTGACTTGTTTGTTGAGCACATTCCAAAGATGCTCGATTGGCTTGAGATCTGAGGAACTCATCAAAACCAACATTAACTTCTTCAACAATTTGAGTTACAGTAGCTCGTTTGTCAGATAAGACCACATGGGCCAGCCATTACCCCCCACGTGCATCAATGAGCCTTGGCCGCCCAAGACCCTGTAGACAGTTCACCACTCTTCCTTCCTTAGACCACTTTTGATTTTAGTGTATATTTACGCACACGCACACACACACACACACACACACACACACACACACACACACACACACACACACACACACACACACACACACGGGTATGTATATATTAATATGGTCTAGTAATGTTAAAACAATGTTTCTTACCTGTTTTCTGCATGTGGGAAGGTCGTTGTTGTGAATGAAAAAAATTTGCAGTCTGGATCTCTGGTGCATTTCTGCTGGCACTCATCAGAAGTATTTAAGTTCAACTGGACATAGACTGATCCTGTGAAATCTACGTCCTGATATGTCAATGGCAAACAGTTATCTGTGGAGATAAAACAGTTTTTAAATTCTTTATAGTATAGGCACATTTAACATCTCATAAAAGCACTAATACAAAACATCTATAAGAATAAAGTAAGCTTGGGGTCTTGTGATGGTGCACCAGGTGTTTCAATGACAAACTAAAAAAATGTTGCATTTACTTGTTTTGTTACCCTGGTGCATGAGCTTGAAGCCTGAGGTCACACCCTTCAGCTTTGCAACCTGAGACGGGGATCCAGTGGCTGTGTGCTTCAGGTAGCAGTAAAAGGCCCTTTAAAAGTAAGCAGTGATAGTGGGTGTTCAATTACTGCAATGTCTGAATGAATTTCAATTTCACATTAGTGCCATACAGGAAAACCATTGCCAGGTTGATCACATCATCCTAAAATGACTCCCTTCTGACAATATCTTCAATATTAAAGTCAAAGATTCACTGTTATATTACATGTTAAATATACAGACAGAATTAATCTCAAGACATCTCAGGATCATCAGACTAATTAGGAAGATATATGATAGTATTATTTAAATAAATAAATAAACACTTTACACTGCACTTTAATGCATTTGTCTGTTAATCTTATGTATTAAGCCATCGTGGAATGCACAATACAAAGAGATCAAAGAGAATAATAATGATATTATTTGTGATAAACTTTTAATTATTTCGTTGTGTCAGACTTTCAAATGATATTATTTACTAAACTTGTAAAATAATTTTTCAAATGTAAAACAGGTGCCAAATTATTTATTTATAATGCAAAATTTCCATATGTTTTATTTAAAAAAATATTTTTACATTTAAGCATGTTTGAAATTACGACTCACTTAGGAATATCCATATTGTTTCATGTTTTCAAATAGTGTCACAAGCTCATTAGAAAATATATCTCTAAAAATTCTGGTTTAGAGTGACTCCAGTATATAATACTAAATAATCTAACCTGTTGTCTTTGTCCCAATCAGAGCGTAAAAACGTGAAGAACAAGCAGGAAGGGTGTTGTGTGCAGGCCAGCTGACAGTGCTGGACATCTGGGGAGTAAATCTGCAGAATATCATCTCCAGGAAAGTCCACGTCCACCTTCAGCTCCTGGACTGTAGAAAGTAAAACAATGCAGAATATTTGCACATCTATTTGTAATTTCTAATGATTCAGTAGTTATAATGTCAAATAAGTTGTCACACAGTTCAATCCAACCACTCACAAAGCAATAGCATTACAGTGCAATATATAAAATAATTCACTTATATATATATATATATATATATATATATATATATATATATATATATATATATATATTACTATTTCTATTTTTTTAATCGATAACTATAACACTACCTTTACTGAAGGAATCTGAAAAAACACAGCAGAACACTATCAATGTGTATACTCTCATTCTCCCTGAAAAAAAATTCACTGCATCTGCTTTACACATGATGAGCCACAGTTAATATGGTGTTTGGAATCACAGGTTTGAAACTTACAACGATAAAGTAAAGTTCAATGGCTTACATTAAAATAAACACACCACTCACTAGATAAAGACTAGATAAAGAGGTCAATGCGCTGCAGACTCATCATTAAACCAATATCGAAGTTCAAAAGGATTCCCAGAGCACATTTCCTATTCTGTGTTGGCATGGACATGGATCTGGACTTAAAAACAGAGCTTACTGGTTTTTGCTATAAAAAGTGAGATGCTTAAAACGAAGCCCTAAAAAGCCCAAGAATTTACTCATCCAGGAAGCTAAACTAATTTCTGGTTCAATTTCCTTCATTTCTTTGCTTTAGTTCTTTAATGACCAAATAATTCATTATTAACAGCATGAATACAAGTGGCAGTTGATTTACATTTACATTTAAAGATATTCTGCCTTTTTATTAATGAACAACTTTGTTCTTCTAGTTATATCATGTATTATTTGCTGTCATAACCTTCAACATGGCAAACCCAGTCCTCTTTCATAAACCCCTCTGCAAACAAGTGAGGTAAAACATCCACTAGAGAGGATTTCAGTCTCTTCAAGAACAGCACAAGAATAAAGGGCAGTTATGATGGCAGTAATGGCTCAAGTAGTTAAGGCTCTGGGTTTTTTATTGGAAGGATGAGGTTCAAGCCATAACCTACCTGTTGGGTCCTAAAAGGTCCTTAATCTCTGCTCCAAAGCTGCCCCTGTGCGCTGACTCCAACCTCCTCAGCTGGGATATGTGACGAATTCCACTGTACTGTAATGTGTGTGTGCCAATAATAATAAAGTCTTCTTTAAAGGATTGCACATATGTACTAGATGCAGAGTGCTGTGAATTTGTTGTCAAAAAAATAAAATAAAATACTAATGGTAAAAAGGCAAAATTAAAATTTCTTTAATATTTTAGTGTGAGATTAAGTTAATTAAGATTTTTCCCTCACCATACAGATAATTAAAAACAAAATCTTCCTCATCATCACTGGTTATTCAAAACCACTTTCTTTAAAATGAAATAGCTTTCAGGTTTGTTTATCTGAACTTCCAAAGTTTGTACTGACGCAACAAAACAAATGTGCTAATACAAATACACCCACTGACCACTAAGAAACAGGAGTTACTGAACTGTGTAATAATCATTCAGCCATACTTAGTAATACTACTCAATACTCTTATTATTCGTAAACAAAATGCATATAATGTCCTTTAAATGTTGAATCAAATTACATGTAAAAGAGTTTAAGGGGAAGCTGTTTTTTTAAAGCGGAAAAAAATCTCCATTGGTTTTAATATGCTTAGCCTTAAATGTGTAACCTGTACAAAAGAGGAATCATAAAAGTGTACACACATGCAGGTTGTTTCAATAAATCCAACTCTGATATATTATATACTGGTTTTATTTAAGTCATCAGGGAAATGCAGACAGAAATGGATCTTGAAAGCGTGCAACACTTCTTCCTGTTTTCATATACAGAGCTGAGGCCTGAAATATCATAGCTTTAAAGTCTTCCTATGCTCAGAGCACTTTTCATTTCAGCACGCATATCCCAGGGACAGACTATTTCATATGCCGCAGACTTTATAAAAAGCATCTCTGTAAATGATCTGATTTCCAGGACATACCTTTGGCTTCAAAGAGAAAACAGTGGATCCTCCACCGGAAATAGGCTTTTTACATTAGATTCTAAATCTGTTAGAGTTACATGTTGTTATAATACTGCATTAGCTTATTAAAGGAATAATGGTGCTCATAGCAAAACATTTTCTTAAAAATGAACAATTTAGAGCCCAAACACCAGTCATAGATCACAATAGCTTAAATGACTGCATAACAGAGAGGCTTTAAGTAGTGGTTAAATATAAAAAGATTGGAAAGTCATGACCCTGCGCTATTATGGCTAGATCACACGGGAAAAAATGATTAGCTTGGCTTATTAAAGATTGAAAAAAAAAGAAAGACGTATAAACAACGATGCATGACGTGTACATGAGACATGACATATGTATTCACAATACCCAAGACTTCATTTCAGAAGTGATATTAGCATTTGTGAGTTAATATGAGGCTGCTTCTCAATCAATTCTCTAATGTAGCTTTACCTGAGTAAATGGTGGCAATCAGGTTCCAGTCTCAATTGAGAACTATTGCATATGGCTAAAGAAATCTCAACACTTTTCTTTCTGCATGCGCAGGAGCACCACAGATTTAGTGCACCTCGTCATCACATCCAAACACCTGTCCTGCAGGTTTCTCTCCCATTCCTTACCCCTGTTCGCATGAGGCATCTATTGTCAAACTGGTACACTTGAGAATAGTGAGAAGAGGTGTGTGTGTGTGTGTGTGCGTGCGTGTGTGTGTGTGTGTGTGTGTGTGTGTGTGTGTGTGTGTGTGTGTGTGTGTGTGTGTGGAGGCTTTAGCATGAGGTGGAAGGTTACCATTCTGCACCATAACTGTCTTTTCCTCTTAAAAGATGCATTAAGACTTCTTGGAATGCACAATACAGTGTATAGAGATAAATATTGCCATTACTACAAGCATGATTACTGTAGATACATACAATTGCCTCTCTAGCACTAGAGGCAATTTGGTGTCTTGCCATACACACACGTCCTCCTCCAAGGTAGCGAAGAGGGACAGTGAGCGGCACGATTTCAAGCCTCTAAAACGTTAAGCACACTGCTCCCTCCGCTCATTCCTCATCCGCAGCTTCCCTTTTCGTTTCGTCAATCTTCTGATCCACATGTTGCGTAGCAGGGCTTGGAAGAGGCACTACTTCCACTGCAGGCAGTATGGCTCCATCGGGCTCAGTCACTTTTCTCTGAGCAAGCTCTTCCTGATAAAAAAAAAATAAAAAATACATCTTTGACTTTTTTTAATAGGTGACCACAAATGCACTTCATGTGTTACATTCTTTTGTATTTTTATACATTTATCGTATACTTCGGATTTCCCTAAAGTTCAACAAAAAATTTAAAGGCCACACAAAATGTTCATATGTCAATTAAGTACACAACATACATACTGTAATACACCATTGTTCAGATAAAAACAAAAATTAAGCTAATTAACATTTTCCTCACAATAAAAATAATTTAAAGACAAAATCTTCCTCATCATCACTGGTTACTCAAAACCACTTTCTTTAAAATGAAATGGCTTTCGGGTTTGTGTATCTGAACTTCCCAAGTTTGTACTGAATCATAATGTGCTAAAACAAATACAGCCACTGACCACTGAGAAACAGGAGTTACTTGATTTATTTGATTCTAAGCAAAATTCCATGCAGATGAATTTAAGGGGAAACTCTGTTTTTTTTTTTTAAGGGGAAAAATCTCCATTGGTTTTAATATGCTTAGCCTTAAATGTGTACAAAAGTGGAATCATGAAAGTGTACACACATGCAGATTGTTTCAATAAATCCAACTCTGATATATTATATACTGGTTTTATTTAAGTCACTCGCAAGAGAGGCAGATAAATAAAGAAAATTTCATTATTTTATATGTTCATTATTTTGTATAGGATATAAAAAGATTAGAATGATTTAAATGCTTTATGTTATCTTCAAGAATTACAGCACAAGAATAAAGGGCAGCTATGATAGCAGTAATGGCTCAAGTAGTTAAGTCTCTGGGTTGTTTATTGGAAGGATGAGGTTCAAGCCATAACCTACTTGTTGGGTCCTAAACTCTCTCTGCTCCAAAGCTGCCCCTGCGCTCTGACTCCAACCTCCTCAGCTGGGATATGTGACCAATTCCACTGTGCTGTAATGTGTGTGTGCCTATAATAATCAAGTCTTCTTCAAAGGATTGCACATATGTACTAGATGCAGGGTGCTGTGAATTTGTTGTAAAAAAAAAAAAAAATTCCTAAAAAGTCCAGAAGACCTGAGGCAGATTAATGAAGAAACGTTCTCTGTGCTAATATGTTCATAATGTTTTATGGGATAAAAAAAAGATCAGAATTACTTAAATGCTTTATGTGTGCTACTAAATTAATTCATTTAATTGTGTCTCTAAAAGCCCATTTGTATATAAGAAATTACTGTGCAAAAGACTTTAATTCAATTTTGTGACACATTTTTAGTTAATAGCTTCTGCATTATTGAGCCAAAAATAAATAAATAAATTTCAGATTTCCAAAATCCTTTTTTTATAAAAAAAAAAATTAAAGGTTACAAAACATGTAATATGGTGAATCTCACCAGTAATAAAAAAAAATCATTACAAAGCAGCTTGTCAGGTTTTAGTGACAGAGGAACTGTGGCAGGTCCAGGAAGCAAATTTCCCCTGCACTAATATGTTCATTATGGTTTAAGGTTAATTAAAGTAAATAAGTAAATAATCAAAGATTACTGAAAAGAAAGGAAGAATATGCAGTATTGTATATTCTTGTTGTATTACACAAAAAACAATGTATTGTTTTATTTGTGTAATATTTACCAGTTTTAATCAAGTAGATTTACTTGGAATCGCATGACGTGTACAGCAGCCTGATTAAAGGCCACATTAACATCTAAAGTTGGAGTGACGTATTTCCTTGTTTACTTATTAAATCCATTATAAACCCTGATGTACCCTGATAACATCATCCATTCATTTTGAATAACATTCAGATAAAGCTACATCTGGTGTCTTTACCATGTTTAGGTTCATTACAGGCTTCATTCAGGTCAGAGTTGTTATAGTTTAAATTACTAATGTGTTCAAAAACTGGGAAACAGGACCAACTAAGTTCACTAGATATTTACACAATCCTGTACACACACCTGCCAATACATTTTCTGGTCCCTGGCCTTCCAGTACAACCTACTTACACTCCTCTTCATCATCTGTTATAATTATGACTAGAATAACTAGTTAATCTCTCACCTGATCTGGAAATCGCTGACTCGCAACCTGTTCTCCAAACTCCTGGTTTTCAACCTCTTCACCGTTAGAGTGACAGCTGGGACTTGGTACTTCTATGCCATGACTCTCCAGAATGGCAGCCTCTGAGAACGTGAGTGAGATAGGGTGGATTAAAGAGAGAAAAAGGGAGAAAAATAACCAATGTAGTTCCTTCCATAAGTAACTACTGTATATTCCATAGCCATTATTACTAGTGTCTAGGTAACGGGGAAAAAGAAATAAAACACAACTGGAGGTGCTGTTAGAGTAAAGTATTCAATATGAGGGTAATGTGGAGCTGAGTTTTCGGCATGTTTCAGGTAAAACTTTTTTGACTGTTTTATTACCACAGCAATGCAAACATTTTTTATTATATAAAGATATCACACATTTATAGTTACAGAATATCAATGCAACAATGTAGATCATGTTAGCACTTCAGTTATAGCAGCTATAAACCATTGTTCCCACTCTAAAAGCTCACTCTTGAGGTTAATAAGACTGATATAACTGAAAAACTGCAAGTTGTGCAGTATCCCATCCTAAAGACTTTGCTGTCTTTAGAAACTTAAACAAACAGCTTGTGACACTGAGAAATTCCTTTAAAAGATGCTAAATACACATCCTCAATATCCTTGTCTTTATCAATTTGACCACTGCCAACAGTGGAAAATGTAGAGTAGCTACAACAGACACCCTCCGAGGTAATTACTCAATAATTTCTTATCAAACGTTTGTCCTCCTGATTCTCATTAACTGCAGGCCATCTCACCTATGTTGGCACGTCTCTTCATCTCCTTCCTGCGATTGGCGAACCAATTGTACACTTTCAGTGCAGTGACTCTCTCAAACTCAGAAAGTTTGCACCCTGAAACAGAATTTCCCCACATGTGATTATTTCTTTTCATTTTGTACAAGCTAATCTACCTTAATCTGTAGTGTACCATCACCATGAGGCAGTGGTAGAGGCAGGAGAATATCTACAAAATATCTACAAAATATTCAAACAAAACAGTTAAAGATTTCTCACCTGGTTTTTGGATGACAGAGTTGCAGGCGTTGGCGATCTCCTCTCGTTTGGCTTCGTCAGGATACTGATTCTCAATAAAGAAACTGAGACAGGCAACAAATCAGGCCCAGCTTATTATTAGTAAGAAACGGCTGGTGACGCATCTCATCCCGAAGAAATATTTGTCCCCATACATGCAAAAATAACATCTGCATTCGATTAACATTCATAACAAAATTTACAGATGTTAAAAACACAAATTATTATTGTTATATATACAATTTCTAAGTCAACAGGACTGTTAATAGTCCATAAATATACTGCCTATACTGTAAAACCCAAAGCATGCATCTGCTTCAGAGGCCATTTTAACAACTATCTTGTTACAGTGAACTTTATGTATAGCACAGCAAATCCTGACAGTTTTTACACTAGTACCTAAGCCCTCATGACTGCCATTTACATCATTTTTTCCATCAGCTGGACAGACCTTACATCAGATAAAATCACTTTCATTTGCATTTCATTTACAGCATGTAGCTGATGGCCTTTTCCATTACCGCTTAGAGTCTATCAAAAACCATATCCCTGTGCTTGTATTAAAAGGCCAAGGCCTACATTACCACAAGGTTAATCCGTCTCTGTGATAATTATAAGGGTTAACACAACATGAAACAGTCAGTTAATTGTGTGTAATGGTAATTCTTCTGTAATTTGAAATAAATGATTGTTATCTTGCTTTCTTGCTTTTTGTACCTACATATTTTCTTGAGCAGCTAAATACAGTACCAGCATTCTTAACCCTAACCCATTTAACCATGAAAAAATTTTTGTCCGAAACCCAATTCCTTCATTCATTTTCTACCGCTTCGGGTCACGGGGAAACCCAATTCTCTGAAATAAGATGCCTGGAATGTGTTGTGCAGTCATTAGCATGTGCTTTGTGCCCTCTAGTGGGTCTTGAGTGAAATACTATTGTGCTTTTTGTTTACTGGTCATTTATATATGCTTGTTTGCAATGTGATATATGCATCCAGATTTATCTGTGAAATTTGGGAATGCTTGATGAGCGCTTTTGCTTATTTGAACCTAAATAAGCGATCATGCTCGAAGTATACTAGTAGTCACTACCAGGTAACTATTAGATGGGTGATTTGTAAAGACTAAGATTTGTAAATGTCTCACCTCTCCATGATCGACTGGCACTCTTTCCTCCAAGTGAAACGGCTGCCCCGCCTCAGTCTGAAAGGTCCCCCAACAGCCGCCCTGTCTCCGGGGCAACCGGCAACTCTCCAGTCAGGTTCCTCTTTGACCAGCGAGCGCATGGACAGAGTAGCACCTTCACACACATAACAGGACGTGAGTCATGAAACTAAACTAGAACTTCCTTCATAAGAATGTCTAGTGTTGGACAGACATAACGTATGGATGATGCATTTTTTTTTTTAATGAAAAATGTGAAAGGAGTGCTATCCAGGTTATGCTTTGCCTATTGTCCAGGTGTAACTACAGCAGCTGGCTTCATGGCGGTTACCTGGCTGGGCCTGCTGTGCAGAGTACCAAGGGAGCAGGTGCATCAGTAGTTCTCTCTGTCTACTCCAGGGGGTGTCAGTCCTGCTCCTGGTGCCCTGAGCATGCTGGTTTTCAGTCCATCTGATCCCTTTAAGCCATTTGGCCAATCAGAAAACTGGATGTTAACTAAGGTCGCCTCCAAAGTCCAACAAGATCTCATTCATGGACGAATACAACCATATCACTCAGTTAAAGCCTGTAGGGAAAGCTGACGTTCTACCAATTTTATCAGGAGTTGCATTGAGATGTCTGTAATGCAGGGGATTAAGTGTGCAGAGACATGCTCGATACTGCGGCACTGCAGAGGATTACAAAGCAACATGCTCAGAGCTCTGTTAGTACAGTTAGGTGGAGCACGGGCGAGACGAAAACCAGCAAGATCCGGGCCCAGGATTAGGACTAAGAGGTACATGGTTCAGTCTAGATCTGAGGTTCAACAGGAAGTTGAGGAGAGCTAAAAGTCCTGGAGGGTTTCATCCAAACTCTGCATTACTTCCTCAGCCCTTTAACCTATGTCACATTAAGTTTATTAATGTGAGTAGATGACTGTTTTGGCTGGGTGACAGCTTCTTAAGTCCATTTTGCAAACAGTACGCACATCTATAGGCTTTGCCAAACCCAACATTAACTCAATAATATAAATGATGGCAAATGAAATAAGCTGGTTTCATTTCAATCTATAATTGAAAAGACTTTTTATAGTTACATAAGGCCCGTTTTAGAAAGCATACTGAATTACAAGCCCTCGAGGACCATGTGGAAAGGAAGTGTAAAAGAAAGTGGATGGTAAGTGGATGAACACAAAATCTAATTCAGTGACTGCTTCCTCCTGAAATACTTTCACCCCATGCTACATGTATCCAAGGCTCAGAAGCCACTCTCACCTGGACTGTTCCTCTCCAGCAGATACCAGCGGTAAAAAGCCCTGCGCTTGGAGTCGCTCATCTCCAGGCCCTGTTGCAGCAGCCACTGAGAGATGTAGCTTTGACTGATACCTAAAAAAAAAAAAGAAAAGAAACGTGTATAAATAAAGGAACACAGCCCTAATACATTGGTAAAGACAGTCTATTTACCACCTAGAGCATAAATATCCCAAGTGTGGGTCAAGTGTGATTTCACAAGGCGAGGTAGGCAAATGCACAGCATGTTTCACGCGTGTCAGCGGTACAGAATTTGCAAAACTCAGGCTATTTAAGGAAAATCCCTGACAGGATGGTAGAAATAATCTTCAGCCTCATACAGCTAACCTACTAATAGCAAGCATCCCTTATCAAGATCCTCCTATTGTATAAGCTAACAAGCTGGAGAGAAAATTACATTATTTTAAGCTCACTAGCTAACAATAAAGAAAATAATTCATCTTTGAGCTGAAACTTTGTTATATGCTATTATAGGAGAAGTGGTAAATTATACTGTATCCTGGAACTGTTCACTTCTTGGTTACATAACAAACATGAGGACAAAGTTTAAGACATAAACAATACATACTGCAGTTATAAGAGGCATATACAACACATTTTTTTTTAATTTATATGCAAACTTTGTCCTGCTGTTTATATTAAAGTGAGAAAGGAACTGTTCTGAAGTAAGTGTGTGTGTGTGTGTGTGTGTGTGTGTGTGTGTGTGTGTGTGTGTGTGTGTGTGTGTGTGTGTGTGTGTGTGTGTGTGTTGCATTGCTCCGTTCTGTCATTCCGGGTTTTCACAGAGAAGAGCAGTGTGTATGGAATAATAATGTTAGTAAAGTGCTAGAAAAACAATGAATAAACTGAGCACACAAATTAAGAGAACATAAATAAATCCAGTTTGACTGGTAAAAAATAGTTGCGTGTCCCAACACTGCTTTTACTCGGATTTCAAATAAACGTACAAACGTGGCTGGAGTCTAGTGTAAGAATGTCGAATTAGCTCTTTGTTCAGTGAGCAAGATGAAGCACATTATTCTTAAACAGGAACCACTTCAACTTCAACTTGCCATGCAAATCAACAGTGAATTATTTTCTTTAAAATTATATTAAAGATATTAGCCTTTTTTTATTTATCAAAGTTAGGGGTGCAAAACAAGCGTAAATTCCAAGTGTCAGTTTCCTTTTTCAGCAACTTGTTCAAATGTTCACATCAGTTCTGAGTGTGTAGAAATGATCTTTAATGTAAAACTATGATTTTTACGATATTTTTTTTTCCATTACGGCTCGATTAATTTCCATTAGTATTTTGCTGAAATAATGGTTTGATCAGGATTGAAATTTGTCTCAGTTATATTTATAAATGAATCTTCGATTTGAATCATCGCACTTTAAAAAGCTTTAAATATGTAAGCTTTAAAACTGTCTTCTGCTGACTGAGACCCTAACAAGTACTAACATGAATAAAAATGTTGCAATAAATAAAGTTCACATAACTACCCGCAGGTGAAGATGGAAAACGGTAAAAAAGCTCCTGGTTATGAAAAAACACAGCACACTTCTGCCCATATGCACCTGAACAATACTATTAATTTCAGTAAAAACAAAATATTACAAAGAGACAAACTATACATAACTATAACTATACTATAACTAGACAAACATTTCCTTTGGTGTAACTTGATTAACAGTTGTTGTTTTTTTCCAGCTAGATTTTTTAGACTTTTTGCTTGATCTTGGATATTCATATTGTGCTGAATGTTCTCCGGTCATTTCATGTAAAGTAAATGTATATGAAGGTAAACTGGGGCAGGATGTATACAAGATGTAAACAAAGGTCTAGTGGGAGAAGCTGAAGCTGATTTGCATTGAAACGCTTTCATGAATCAGACACAGATTACTTCATGCGTTATTCCAGAAGCTCGAACCAGCGATCGATTCTGCACACATTTGATGAATAAAAACCACAGTGTGGAGCTGAGCTGATTACCTGTAACTTGGCCGACAATAGCCTGAGAGATCCTCCTGTTATTGAGGAAAGCCTTGATTTCCTCCTTTACCAGGTTACTGTCCCTCCTAAAAGCCATACACATGAATCACACACATGTACACATAGGCTAATATTCTGTACTATTAACATGTCATAACCAAACTGCATGCTTACAAGTACAACTGCGATGAACCAACGCAATAACACAGTAATAAAGTTAAGTATTTATACAAACTAAACTTAAAATGACATAATAATTTATAATCAATGACAAAAAGCAGAATAATACATGACATGACAGATAAATTAAATCTTGATTTATGTTCTAGGTAAATATTTTCTAGCGTATCACAATTCCTGAAGTGTCCGTGTGTCCTCTTAAACCGCAGCAATTTGCCAACTGTTTTATTTAATAAAAAACGTTTTAATAAAAAAACGTTTTATAGGTTAATGCTGTGGAATGTTTGTGAAATAAGTTTGTTTCTGTGACGTTAGCAGATATATTCCCTCACTTACTCGGTCAGTTATCAAGACAGAAACAAATGCAGCTCGTTACAGAGAAATTGGCAAAACACACACTTTCCTACAGCAGAAACCTTACGTTACTGACTTAAAGTGGTGACAACGGAGACTCCTTTAACAAGAGAATGTCTCCTTACAGAAAATGTCACCATATGATCAGTAATTATACATTTTTATTCATTAAATTATGACATTTTTCATTTCTTTGCTGAACTAAAGAACTAACTATTCTAGAAATTTGTGTCATCTCATATTACATGCAAAAAACTAATTTCTATTTACCTTTTTAAGGGGAGTTAATAGTTACAACAATTCAATACAATTATACACTGTTACAGTTTATACACTAAAATCATTAGTCCAATCACTGAAATAGTACAGATGAAAAGTACTGGTGTGGTAAGAAGGAAACCGAGATAAACGCTGTTTACATTCTCACTATCAACAGTTAATGGTCAGAAATTCACCCTACATACCCAAGGAAACGGCACCACTCCAAAACACTAAGCTTTAAAACGTCTTATTAAAGCCAGCTGTCTCCGTCCCACTCCATCTGACCCACTTTCAAAAAGCCTACAACTCTATGAAAATTACATGGCCACTCCAGGGACATCCCCTGCCATCCTCTGAGGTTATATTAATCACCCATTCCTATTAGTGTTCTGGAAAAAAAAAGGTAATAACAGCTAAACAAAATGCAATTTATACCTCATGTATTCCTCCACCTTCTCTTCCAGATCCCAGTCCTCTTCTGCAAGGTCATAAGTGAAGGATCTCTGAACTCCTCCAGGTGGGTACAGGGGTGGAGACGAGGCATCGTAACTGTTGCTGGGGGAAAGTGCAGCATCTAGAACCGGAGTTTGTGTGGTAGCTGAGGTGAGAGAGGAAGATGAGGAGGATGAGGATGAAGGTGCAGCCGGAGCTGCAGAGGTAGGAGCCCTGGGCGGGGCTGAGTGATTGTCACAGAAAGGCGAACGGTGCTCTGGATCCAGTCTCTCTAGAGACTCCAGAGCCTGTAGGATCTGAGGTTTGGTCAAGCCGGACAGCCTGAGGCGCTGAAGCAAGTCGATCTGCTCGATCGTGTAGCGTGGCTCTACATCACAGCACTCCATCCTGGCATCTGTGAGAAGAGATCCTCCTGTAATTGAATTTATGAGCATAGCAAAAGAACTGAACAAAGATCATAGAAAGAAAAAATCTGCATTACAGCAACTACAGAAATATGCTTTTGCCTGCCACATCACATCATTTCTAAAAAAAATCTGGCTACACCACTGCAACCCCTGATTTTTTCACTATAACGCTCCACTTCTTATATAGTCAGGGAAATCAGATGAGACGTTCTCTCTTTTAAGATTAAGAGCAGCGGCATCTCATAGAAACAGCCTAAGGAACCAAGTGCATCAGCAGTGCTAGGGCTGATTTCTTTCTATCTCAGACTGTAGATTTATAAAGAAGATGAATCTATGGCAGTTACATCAGATTTGGCGACACAGCCCCTGGATTTCATCTTTATTTGTGCTTACTGTATGTTTTTCAGCCTACTTCCCTGACACCTCCGCAACACGCCACGCTGGTGTAATGAATGTGAACAAAGTGGATTATTTTTCCCCATCATCCTTTTTTCAACCTTAAATGTGTTTGGAGGAGAAACAAAATGTAAGGTGAATAATGGTAAATATATTGACTCTTAATTAATCATATGAGGATGTGTAATTATTTGTCCCTCGTCATTCTTATTATACCATCACTAAAGTCTTGTGAAATAAATTACTCTATTACTCAACACGAACAGTTGAATTGTTCTAATATCACCTCTAGCTGTCACTGGCTTAGACTGGAAGTCTGAATTGGTTTAAATTAATTTGCATTCATTTCATTTCTTGACAGAAGTCAACAACTGCCCTAAGGTGTCTTAATAAGCCTCTTGTCGGGTTAAAATAAAAGAAACCGCAGGAGTATTTTTACTGGTGGTTTTCCATGAAACTTTTTTCAGCACTTTTAAAGCTATTACGTTTAGCAGTAATGTGATCTTATATTTATGAGCAAGTTTGACACGTGACTGAATTTAAATAGGTTCGATTCAAACACCAACATATTAAAACATGTCAGGCTATAAATACATTTTACACGGACCAAATGAATTCTGCTGGCAGAAGTTTCAGGAATTAAAAAGCTGTATATCATCAATAAACACCCGGAATACTATTGTACAAATTTCAACATTAAGCATGATATTTAAAGACACACTGCACTACACCCCATATGAGTTTACACCAAAAAACATTAGCCAAAAAGTGGAAAGCATACAATGGTCTATAATGTAGTATAACAGAGATTTTTCCCTTCACTAAAACTAAGAGGCACAATCCTGTTTCGGCATGAAACTTGCCCCTGTGCACAAAGCAAGCTCCATTAAACCACGGTTCACCTTCCAGCTTGATGTAGAAGAGCTCAAGCAGCCTGCACAGAGCCCTGACCTCGACCTCAATGGGTACAAACTGAAATGCCAATTGTATTCCAGGCCTCTTGTCCAAACATCAATGCACAACCTTACCTATGTTCTCATGGGCAAACGAACAAATCCTCCCAAATAAAGCAAAATCCAATATCTAGAGAAAAGCCTTTTAGGCTAGAGTTCATTGTGGGTGTCATGGTCAGGTGTCCATATACTTTTGTAAACAGGATTAGTTAAAAAAAAATCTACAATGAAGGGGGGGTCAGTGAAATAGTATTGTTTTTACAGTTAGAGGTATTTGGCTCACAAAGCTGTTCTAGACTACAGCTGAGGTCGAAAACAACCACTATCTGATTAGTGGAATAGAAGTAAGAGAGATGCATGTGTGTGGATGGATACCTGAGAGTTGCGGGGACACGCGGCCCGTGGGGAGCGGCTCAGAGCGCGGAGCCACAGCGCGGAGACTCCACTGGCGCATGATCCACTCAGCACCGGGGCTCGGGGACAACGCCTGCACACATCACCGTACTCTGTCAGCCTGGATCACACAACCCTGAGCTACAGTATGACAATTGAAGCACGGGGAAATGTACATAACAATAACCCGCGGTCATGGCGTTTGTTTGCGCGGCTCGTGCGTGCCAATGTTCGGGCGCTGCTGCAGTTTTCGGTGCTTTAGCTTTAGCAAGCGAGCAGCTAAGCGCCATGGCCAAAACACGAGCTAAAAATTATTTTATTATTATTGCTTTGGTGCCTGTCTGATAATGTTCTAATGCAGAGAAATCCCTCAAAATCCAAATCAGTGCAGCTGAGAATGCAAAGCTGGTAGTGTTATTAATGCAAACTAGTCCACAAGCCTGTAAGGAAATGCATCGCCGCCGATTCCGGATACTTTTTTAAGGATTGCGGACGCACGCGAAATGGCAGCGGAGCTCTGATGAATAGCTGAAGAAGTGCCATAAGTGCTGTAAGCGTTAGCAAAGCGAGCTAACGCCGTGCACACACACTCACCTCGCCGTGCTGCTTAACTCCGCTCCCCCCGGCTTTCAGCTCGGCCCAGCTGCACTTGGCTAATGAAGGTGATCCGGGAAGGGTCACATTGTCCCGGGATGCTGCAGTGGTTGTGTGGTTCGGTGCATGAGCCGCCTCTGCGTTTACTGACCTCTCACCCGCTGCGAACTTCATACAGGAAGTGCTTGTGATTCCACCAGGAGGACTGAGGAACTTTCGTTACACTGTATTCATCATAACTCAAAAATTAAACATGAAACTGATTTCTGACACTTTATAGCATATAGATAGATAGATAGATAGATAGATAGATAGATAGATAGATAGTACTTTATTTGCACTTTTGGCATCTAGCAGAAGTGTAAAGAGTAAATAGACAAGTGCAGATAAATATGTAAACATATGTACAGTATACAGTATGCAATAAATAAATAAATAAATAGTTATATATGTAACCATATGTACAGCATGTGATATATATATATATATATATATATATATATATATATATATATATATATATATATATATATATATATATATATATATATATATAATCACATGATGTACATATGGTTACATATATAACTATTTATTTATTTATTGTGACTATATATTGTGAAATATTAGGCAGAATTTACAGTAGGGTACATATAGATACACATAAATTAAATAGTGCAGATGTATGTAAGGCACAATATGAGTAGAGTATGAGGAGAATAAAAATACAATATGTACATTGTATGTACAATTGTACAGAATATATATATATATAAACATAATGAGTTATATAATGAGAATATATATATATATCTCAACATAATGAGTCTTTTTTTTAATGTGGTTCATCCATAAATATTCATTGTTTGTCTTTGACATGCAATTTTAATTACATTTAATGTACATAAATGGACCATTTACCTGTAAAGTTACTAAAATGTGATTAAAGATACACATCATGCACATTCCCTGGTGAACCATACACAATGAAGATAGACAAGATTCACCCTTTGTGGTACCTCACTTGTGGAAACTTTATTTTTGAGCAAGAATTTAAAAAAACCTTCTGTGCACTTTTAGAAAATGGGACACTACCCATACCTTGTCACTGAGGTTGTACAGTACCAAGGCTATATCTTTTGTGTATTTACTGTGTATCTAAGCAACAAGCAAAAGTACAGTTTTGGACAGAGGTCCATCACAGGGCACCATTCAGACACAAATTAATACATTCATTTAAAATTCATTCAATTAAGCATGACCAGTTAATTTGCTGGCATGTTTTAGGAGGTGGAAGAATATCAGAGAACCCAGAGGAGAACATTCAAAACTCTATACTAGCAGAACCTAATCTTAGGCTTGTGCTGGAGATGTAGGAGTGCAACATTTGTGGAGCAGCAAACAGTGAAAAGTACTAGTACTTCTTCTAAATATCAACATTGCTTATCCAATGAAATTAGTGGACTTAATATAACTGTTTTATAGAAGATTATATAAGATTTATATAAAAATATTTTCAGTAATAAAATATCTGACTTGGTCAGCTCATAATGATATGTGATGGTTTGCCATGTAAATACAACATTGCATAAAGCCTCAGACAACAACTGTAAATAGTTAAAATGTGGTGTTGTTTGCTTTTAATAAATTACAATTTGTAATTGTTTTTTCACATTTTATTTCCTTCTTCTAGGCTAATATATTTTATATTCCTGTTAATGCTATGATTATCCATGTTGTATGGGAGAAATCATCACTTTCTACTATTTATAGTTTTAAAAATTACAAAACTGACTTGTGAAAGTGCATCACTGACATTTTGAACACCAACATCTGATTACAAACGTAAGCTATTAGGTTTGTCTGTTCTCTGTGACTAAAGATCTGTGGGAGGAAAGGTTTTAGGGGACTTTTAAGGCTTTTACCACAGAGTTTGCTAAACTGACTCCTTACCCACTATGATCTTGCTGCAGTGTTTGCTTATTTTCTACTTAGTCTCTCGCTCTTTCTTTCACACACTCACATTGTTTTATTTACTTACTTCACTGGGTTGGTCACCCTTGGTCTACATAAGAGCTGCAGTAAGTGGCACACCTCAGACAGTTGAAGCAAGTGTTAGGAGCCAACACCTCGTGTCCTCTAAGGTGAAAATGAACTGGGCTTTTCTTCAGGGCCTTGTCAGTGGCGTCAATAAGTACTCCACAGCTTTTGGTCGAATATGGCTGTCTTTGGTTTTCATCTTCCGTCTGCTAGTGCTGCTGGTGGCTGCTGAGAAGGTGTGGGGTGATGAGCAGCGGGAGTTCGACTGCAACACCAGAGAGCCAGGCTGCCACAATGTCTGCTATGACCATTTCTTTCCCATATCTCCCTCTCGCCTGTGGGCACTCCAGCTCATCTTTGTCACATGCCCTTCTCTCCTGGTGGTCCTGCATGTGGCGTACAGGGATGACCGTGAGCGGAAGCATGAGCTGAAGTACGGCGAAGGCTGTCCTCATCTCTACAAAGACACCAGCAAGAAGCAAGGGGGACTGTGGTGGACATATCTCTTCAGCCTTATATTCAAGATGGCAGTGGATGCCGTGTTCATCTTTCTTGTGTTCTACATATATGAGGCCACCTTCTTTCCATTGCTGGTGAGATGTCAAGAGGCTCCTTGCCCTCAGGTGACTGACTGCTACATCAGCCGGTCTACAGAGAAGCGCATATTCACCATCTTCCTAGTGGTGGTCAGCTTGATCTGTATCCTGCTGACATTTTGTGAGATACTGTACCTAATTTTTAAGCGCTGCCATGAATGTGTCATCTCACACAAGCTCAACAAACGTGAGAGACATAATGCATCGATATTTTCTCAGGCTAGCAAACATAATCAGGATAACATGACGGAGATGGCATTGGTTGACAAAGCTAACAGTAATTCTTCAACTAAGAAAATGAGTGCTCCTGCGTACAATTCAGCCATCTCATAAATTACCAATATTACATTTATCAATGAAATCATAACAATTTATGTAATGTTTAATGTATGACTCTACTTTTTTCCCATTTCTTAATCTTGTTTTCCTTTTTAAGTTCTAGTTTGGTTTAAAAAAAAAAAAAAAAAAAAGAATGATTAAATTAAATGAATAGATTAATTTTCCTGCTTTACACCCAGTGTTCCTGGGACACTGCCTCCAGATCCACCTCAACCCAGACCAAGATAAAGCAGTTACTGAAGGTGTATGACTGAAAGAATGTAATAAATATAAACTATACATAACAAAACTATTAAATGCAGATTGATATTTCTTGTGCTGTGTGGCAAGAACTGAGAAAATCAAATGTATTAAATACTTTTTTGTCAACTGTCTCTAATAAACAAAACAAAAAAATCAGAGCTACAGTAATGGGCTACTTTCTAATTTATTAATCATATAAGGCATATCCTGTGAACTCATTTAACACTAACTGAATAAAAATGACAGAGATCATTTAACATCATTATCTGACAGTCTGACAGTGGGGAGTAAAACAGTGTATGTGCAAAGGGGTGTGTGTGTGTGTGTGTGTGTGTGTGTGTGTGTGTGTGTGTGTGTGTGTGTGTGTGTGTGTGTGTGTGTGTGTGTGTGTGTGTGTGTGTGTTCATTATTTAAATGTACAATAGAGAAATCAGATCAGCATACACTATCAGATCATTTAGCAATAGCTGGAGGTTTAAAAGAAACTCCCTGAAAGACAAACAACATGATTAATCAGCATATTTCAGCGCCATCCTCTATTACTCATATATGAAATTAAAAAATAATAGCTCATTAGCTTGACGGTATGTATATATCGTTCAAACCTTTTGTTATACAGCTTTATTTCTTGAGTAAATAAAGACGCCGTATTTGAGTCATAAGAACTTGAAGGAGGGTGACTGGAGCCAGGCACCAAAATGAAGGTAAATAGTCTTTCACGATTACAGACTCAGATAAGCTTTATTCCTGAACAGTCACACAGGATGTGATAATATCCATGCAAAAGTTTTGTAATGCACTGTAGAGTAATGTTATGGGTGACATGAAACTAGTTTTCAAGCAAATGTATTATGATATAGAAGAAAATGCCTTTATAAAATCAAGAGTGAAAATCTTTTCATCACACCTTTGGAGGTTGGGATCAGAGTTCAGGGTCAGCCATACTAGAGTGCCCCTGTAGCAGAGACGGTTAAGGGCCTGGCTCAAGGGCCCAACAGTGGCAGCTTGACAGGCTTGAACCCTGACCCCCCAGAATCTGGCCACCTCTGTCCAATGTAATGTTTTTAATTAAATAATATTATCATGATGGTCTGGAAGGGATGCTGTCATTTAAAGGTCTGGTGTAGGACTTCTATTTCTATTATTATAGAATGGCTGATAAATCCAAATGAGTACAATAAAGATTTTTTTTTTTTTTTTACTGAAAACCGGTTTGTAGTGGACTTGTTTAGGTCACTTTAAAAGTTTCCTCCCACGTCAAGCCAACGTCAAGATAAAGTTTTAAAGTGCCAAAGCCACACCTCTTATTATCTTAACACAGGTCAAAACCTGCGGACTCACAAAGTGCTGCTAATCAGTGGAGGATTGAGGAGATGTTTGAAAGGAACTTGATCAGCTGGTGAGCAACAAGATCTAGACATCAGACTTAAATCTATGGAACATTATAGGTATGATACCTTGGCTATATTTATTGTTTGCATATTGTTTTTTTGGAAAATAAAATTGAGATTTCAAACATTCATGTAATAATATAATCCACAGCTTTCTAGCCCTGGTCCCAGAGTTCACCATGGTGCTTCACATGGTAGTGTTTTTTCTGCTCTGACAAACTAATTCAGCTCAGCTTGTCTTGTTAACTGGCTGAATAGTTGAAAGTGTGTTTGTTAGAGGAGGGAAAATACTAAAATGTGCAGGACAGGTATTACTCTGGCACCAGGTTTGGGAACCTGTGAATAATAATACTGTTTTTTTTTCTTGATTAACTAAATTGAAATGAAAACTGTAGTATTTCGGCAAAAATGGAATAATATGACATGCTTTTGTATTAGTTTATAAAGGTTTCCTGTGATTGCTGTCAATCACTTGCACCATCAGAAGAACACCACTTCTACAGCTTCCTTGATTCCCTAAACAACAACTGTAGACTCTCTAAACTTTTCTAACCCATAACCCAAGACAGATCTTGTGCTGACATGGATTGGAAGACTTTAGAATCCCTCCTCAGTGGCGTAAATAAATACTCCACAGCTTTTGGACGCATCTGGCTCACTCTGGTGTTCATGTTCCGCGTCATGGTGTTTGTGGTGGCTGCTGAGCGTGTGTGGGTCGATGACCAAAAAGAATTCGACTGTGACACCAAAAGACCTGGCTGCCCCAATGCCTGCTACAACTACTTCTTCCCCATTGTACACACACGGCTCTGGGCCCTACAGCTCATCTTCATCACCTGTCCTTCCTTCTTGGTTGTAATGCATGTGTGGTACCGTGAAGATCGCGAGCGCAAATACCAGCTCACACATGGTGACGGGGCAAAGCTCTACGATAACCCAGGGCAGAAACATGGAGGTCTTTGGTGGACGTATCTCATTAGCCTGTTTGTCAAGACAGGTGTAGAGGTGGGATTCCTCTACCTGCTGCATATTATCTACAACAATTTTGACATGCCTCGCAGTGTGGTGTGTGACGTCGAACCCTGCAGACAGGTGACATGCTACATAGCACGGCCCACTGAGAAAAGGATCTTCACATACTTCATGGTAGGGGCTTCAGCCATCTGCATAGTCCTGAATATAACAGAGATTTTCTACTTGATCGGCATGCGCATTTTGCATCTTAACCACAAAGGAAGCCACGTCACCAAAAGCAGTACGTGTGGAGAGTCGGAATGTGATGAGTGTAACCTGCCTAAGAACACAATCGACTACAAGTTAGCATGTCCTGAGAAGGTAGAAAAACAATCTTAATATGACAGACTCAAGCAAAAGATTTTGTTTCAATACACAACATTGTCTTTGTTAAGATTTGTCTCAAAATGTTTAAAAAAATCTATTGTACTAAACAATATTTTAAAAAAATTTAAATGTATACTCTATCACCTATAAGTGATCAATTAAAATGATATATTTATAATACTATGTCAGTGACAACCTCTGGTGTAAAATGTTTTTTGTAACAATGTTCCTAAAATCTTTTATTTAGGGTTTTAATGTCTACCGTGTTAAAGGTTTTAATCGATTTTAAGAGCAGGTAAAAATGTATATGATCTATTTATAATTCTAAGAATTTTTCCTATAATCCTGGAATCAATATAACTTGCTTCATTGTAGTAATTATTGTATATTTAAAGCTAATACATTAATGCTTGTAGAATACTTTGTTCTATAATCATGTTTTTTCTTCTTAAATTGATTTATTGTAGTTTTTGGCCTTCACTGCAACTGCTTTATAGGCTACCAGAAGTGATAGTAGACACTTTTTTTTGTAAGCTGCATAAAATAATAAATTCTATAAGTAAACAATTTATTTTCTTGTTGCTTTTTTATGTATTACAGAGAAAAATATCATGTCTCTAGCATTAAGAGCGCTGTATATTATTTTTCGTATGCGTTTTTTTATTTATAGGACGTAAGCCGTCTTGTTCTTACACAGAATCATTAGAATGTGATGCTTACACCTGTTGCTTACACTGAGTTTAAAAATAGTCATAACCATATGGGATAAAATAATACAGCAAATCTTGAACCAAAATGAACTGCAAGATAAAAAAAAAAGAGTATTCAAAGTGCATTCATCAGTGAAGGAAGAAAAATACATTTGATACATACATATAAATATATATGAATATATAAGGTATAATATTTTTTTTTACGTTTATGCTTCTAATAAGAGTGAATGGAGTTAATGAGTTAAGCAATAATGGTGGTAATAAACGTTATTAAAAAAAACTTTTTGGAAAAATAAATAAATAAAATACGACAAACTAAATACCAGTCATCTACACGAGACAACTGAACCTGAGTGAATCAGTGACTCACAGATTCGAGTTATTTTAGTGTCACTGCCCAATGATTCGAATCACAGAGAGTCATTTTCCATAACATTTTCCTGTCTGGCATTTAAAAAAAAGGCATCTTTCAGCGCATGCGCACTATTTCTATCAGCTGAGTTTACGCACTTCTGTGCTTTTCTAGCTGCAGAACCGACTCAGGTGCGGAGCTTCATGTGCAGATTTGTGTTCATTTCCGACGTCGTGCTGGAAGTTCGTGTATGACTTTATTTATAGTCTTAAACGCCTTTGGAGGCGCAATATAAAATGGATAATTCAGGTGAGCACCACATATATGCAGAATACAGGTAAGGTCTGTTATTTAACTACTGTAATCACTGTTAAAAGTTTGATCACTGATTTATTAAGGTTAAACCAAGTCATTTATTAGTCCACTCTTTGCCAGAAAGAGAAGGAGCTACTGCAGATTGTTTGTTTGTTTGTTTGTTTGTTTGTTTGATTTATTTATTTATTTATTCCAGATAAATAAATGCTGCAAAGCCTGCATCTGTGTTCTGATTCATTTGGTACACCTTGATGTGTGTGATAATTGTGCTGGAAATTTTGCACCAAAACAAATCCTTATAGCCTCCTAATTCATGTGGGGATGTGGTAGCCTAGTGGTTATGGTATTGGGTTACCTATCAGAAGGTTGTTAATTCGGATTACAACATCCACCAAAGTTGTCACTGCTGGGTCCCTGAGCAAGGCCCTTAACCCTCAGTTGTATAAAAATGAGAAAATGTAAGTCGCTCTGGATAAGGGCATCTGCTAAATGATGTAAATAATTACCAGCACTTTTTTTTTACCAGTAGATTTTCTTTAATAATCACTGAAGACTTTCTGAGATAAAAAAACAAAACAAAACACAGTGTTCCATTGAATGTGTAATGATTAATCCAAATGACATTTTTGATAAAGCAGTCTTTGCACTGACCTCAGTGAAGGATCAATACTAAACGTAATAGGCTGTGACTTTAGACAGAAAATAATCTACTCAGACTAAAGTCTGTATTTCAAGGCTTTAGCTATTTTCCACTGTAGCCAGTTGGAGATATTCTGTCTTAATTTGTGAAATTGAAGACCTTATAATGACCACTATTTGTTGAGAACTTTCTCCTTACTGTGTTTTGAATGGCTGTCATCTGTGTACATACTTAACAAACCAGTTAAATTGCATTCGTGTTGCAATAGGCTTTGCTAAATACAGTAAAGGGTAAGGCCATGTTGATATAGAGTTCTGTTCTTTTTTAGGACTCTGAGTTCTAAAAATTTATTTTTTTTCACAAGGTTTTTGAAGCCAAGCACAATTATTACGTATGTATTTGTATGTATATGGCAGTCCATGCAGTAAATCAGCTGTTTAGCTTGTTTCTAAACGTATAGACTATATTAAGCATGTTTGCCTTTAGCTGTGACATTCATTCAATAGCAAGCAGGTAATTTTATGTTTTGAATTAAAGTAGAAATCAGTAGCACAGATTTTCTGGTTCTTGCTAAGCCTTCCACATACTTCATGTCTGTTATTGTGTGATTGTTGTCTGTGAAGAAACTCTTTTCTGAGTTCATATTAGTTATGGTCTTATGTTGCAGATTCTGAAAGTACAGTTAATATGTTCATCAAACACTTCAATATGATTTAAATGATTAATTTATTCATGCAGTGCATATATTTCTAACAAACTTCAGACGTGTAGAGCACCATATGTCACTTTTACAACACTACATGGGTGCATTTCAGTTTCAAGCATTTACATTGCTAATTTAATCAGGTATCTATTTAAGCTCTACACCATCACACGTTCTGATCAAAATTCCAGTTTATTCAATCGAGCTGTTATCATGAAGGCTTGTCAATCCGGGCTACTTCCACATTATTTGGCTGTATGTAAACGTACTGATTGGGATCACTTGCTGCCATGTTTGAGAAGAGATTGACCTTGTCCCAGTAAGCCTGCTGCTTGGTTAGGTTCTACGGATGCATTTTGGCTTTATGGTCATATCCTATTGCCTTCACTGACTTGCTTAAAATCTGAAGAAACTAATGTCCAAAGAAATGTCAAAGCATAGGCTTGTCCTTAGTGGGTAAACCTTAAAATGGGGTCTGTGTTCTGGGGTGTTGTAAGAGCCAGTCCTGTGGTTGCACAGCATGATCTGCATCTTATGACATTAGCATGCAGAAAAGAATGACATTTAGGAGCAAGTTCACCACTCAAATCTAGAAATGGACAGACTCTGCCATCTTTCTTCTAAACTAGGAGCTACGTATATTTATTGTAAAGGTGTTCACTATTGGGTTAGAGTAACAACTTGGTGAGGACATGTAATTAATACTAGCATAAATGTTACAGGGGAGTCATGATCTTTTATCAGTACAGAAAAATCTCTCAAAAGTTACAGCATCTTTGCACTCTCCCAATTAAGACTGAGGATGCTGACAAGTCACTAGAGCGAGGGCTCCTTTGGAGGGCATTAGTCAAGTTTTGATGTCTCAGGTTATTGGTTCCTGCTGAGCCATGTCATGTTTCCAAATTATTACTTTATTAGAAAGTGACTCATTGCTTTTTGGTTTTCCTGGTATGTTTCAGTCAACAAAGTAAATGGGCTTTTGTGATTAGTGAGTGGTTTCTAGGTTACTGACTTTGTGAGAGACTCGATTTGAAGCAGTCAGTATATGTCTGAGCTTTAGGATATTCAACACAGACAGGATCCGGCTCTGTGATCACTGCCATGAAAGCCAGACACTGTATGCACATGCATGATTTCTGCTCTAGTGTCTGATGAAGGCACATATAGGATGTCACTTTCAAAGCTCTTTCTAAGTATAACAATATTAGTTTTGAATTTAGGTGTGTTCAACTGCAGATTTCTTTATTAATATGTTTTTTGATCTAATATTTATATATGACTTAATGGAGTTTTAAGGAAACTGTCAAAACCTCTGTCAGTTATAGCAGTTAAGAGGTGTGTATGTGTTTCTATCTCAGGAGTGTCCTGTGCCACTCTGCAGGGGCCCAAGGTTCTAATGAAGATGGGGCTGTGTATGGTGTTGGTGGGCCATTTGAATTTCCTCTTGGCGGCCCTTGTCCATGGCACGGTTTTGAGGCATATCGGCCAAAACACCCAGACGCTGGAGTATGCTATCTCCAACATTTTGGCTCTAACAGCCGGCCTCGTGGTGAGACATGCCAGAGCAAACAAACACTTCCATCTCAACCCAGTGAGCACAAATATCCAGTGTCAATAGACGTCCTTATTAGGGGCAGTGTGGTCTGAAAGGAATCAGGACGATAAGAAGACCTTGATGCACTGATTCATTCCCTACATACATGAGTCTATTTTCATTTGGATGGCTTGTATGTAATCATAGTAGGTATTGTTTTTGTGTATTAATACTTACTCTGGCTACCATCTAAACACCCCACTATTGAAGACGGATACTTTTTTAAAATGTTTTTAAAACCTCTTCAAGCTCACTGAGTCATGTGTAGCCACCACCATCTTACAATTATTGCAGGGTTGAAGTTGAACAGAATAAATTTATTAGAAATATTACAGCTATAATTTGGTCCTTTATCTATTCGTGTGTTTCTTTCCCTACGCCTCTGTAGGGAATCTTGGTTGGAATCCTCACTATAGTCCTTTCTAGAAATGAGAAGAACCGAGTTCTGGTAAGTCTGAATGAAGGAATCTGTAATTCTTCATCTGATCATTCAAGCTGTAGTTCAACACTTAAAGTACATTCTATGATCCCGCCCACATTTCACACACATTTATTTTAACTTTGGGTTTGTGTTATTTGTTTATGCTGGCGGTGTCGCCCTCTTGTGGTGCATGAACTCGACACTAATAGTCAGTAAAGTAATATATTTGTTATTTAAAGATGCAACTCAATGTAGTAAATAAGTGGGGAAACAGTCTAAATGAAACATAAGATGAGCTTAATTAAAAAGGGGAGGATATAAAATAAAAGGGGAGCATGGTAGCCTAAATTACACAAAAACAAAGCACAAAAATAAAAAAGGAATTAATTTTTTTTTAAAAATACATTACATATAGAAAAAAAATCCAATGAATTGCTACAGATTATTGTCAGTAGTTAGAACTGTAACATAAATGTTTTTTTATTTTTTTTTAATGCTCTTGTTCTAATTTATTTTTGCTATCATTCCTAGCCTAGCAGCTCATTCACACTATTTGCTATAACAAGTTGCCTGCGATTCACCTTGATCTCACATCATCGACAGAAGAGCACATGCACACTGTATAGATGACTGCTGACAAAGCTTTAGTGTAATAAAAAGGGTATTAATAATGATGTTCTAAATATAACAGTTTAGAAACTGAACAATGAACAGGATTATTCAGTGTGTTTGGTCCTACTGTCTGAATGTTAGTCACTAATATGTTCTGAGGCCTGTCTCATTGATCTGTTTGTACCTTGTCTGTTCAGTCATGGTGGGTGTGCGTGCTGAGTGCAGTAGGGGGCGTGCTGGCTGCTGCATCAGTCGTTGGGTTGCTGGTCGCTTTGGTTTGGACTCTAATTAACGGTACTAAAGGCCTTCTGCTCAACTGCAACTTACCTGACAACATGAGCTACTTCAGCATCACTTATGAGTGTCCCTTTGACCCCACACGCATTTATGTGAGTAACTGGTCAGACACTGAATAGTCTGGTATTACAGTAGATCACTGTGGCAAATGACATATTATTGTAATCTCCTTTGTCCAATGGAGTTTAGATGATGATACATGATTATTCTTTACATAATATGGGGATAGTGACTGTGAATTGTGATCTAATTTGGTTAAAGTAGACCTTGGGGGATAAGCCTTGGGGTGCACTGGATGAAAAATGAACTGGTAGTAGGTAATAATGTTTGCTGAAATGTTGGGAAGAGAGTGGTTATGTACTTCATGCACTACTGAGCCAAATATAATGATATTACCGGTTACATCATGGTCAATAGGAAGCATATTTATTATTCATTCAAATAAATGCCATTACAGTACCCACATTGTATTGGAGAAACACTATACAAACACTGACTCCAGAAGTATAGGCACATTTCAAGGGCTAGCAATATACCATAAACAAGCCACTTACTTACTGTTACTTTTACAGTCATTCCTGGCCTTTTTTTTTTTTAAACTAATATTTCCTAATTTTGTGTGCCATTTTTTATGAGAGGCCACATTACATTTATTTCCTTTTCAAGTGAGCTTGGTAAAAACATTAGGTTAGATTTATATATTTACTACACTGACCACTCTTCTTAAATGTCTTCATTTATCAGTAAATTCCTCTTGCCTAAGCGAATAAGCCTACAAAACATTTAAAGAGATCCAATTAATTACTGAAAAATATCTCCAAATTATGATTTTACAGTTGTATATCAAATCAAATTTTCAGCTTGTTAAAGAAGAATTAGATCATTAGCACAGTAACCTGAATTTATGGCCCTGACTATTGATCTATTTTGCTCCCTAGTGGTGTAACAGTGTAGTTGGAGTTTTCATATCAGTTATGACCCAGAAAACAAATTTTCTCTATATTTTTTATATTCTATTATCTTTTTTTCCCCCCTACACCAGATAAAACCTTCATCAAGAAGGTACCAGTGTCTTATATTTGACATGCTTATTTTAACTCAAAATATGCACAATTCATTCAGTACTAACACAAAGGAAGAGTGCCAATATTTTTGCAATAGACAGGATTATCCTGCTTCAATTTTGCTGAATCTAAATCCACATCCCGACTTCTGTTAAACAGCTTTGTGACAATGTCTGCTGTAAAAAAAAAAGCATTATACAAATGTATGAATGAATTTTGCAATATTACAGAAATGTTGTTTATGTAATCCTTTATCTTTCCTGGAGATGAATCATGACCATGGAATTCCAACCTTTCTTTAACAAATCATTGTACCTAATGAAACAGTGAAATCCCCCCTGTTTGTTTCATTTTTCCCTTTTCTCTTTCTTCTTCCTGTGTCCTATTAGAAAAAGCTGGATGAAAACAAATTGTGTGCTCTCACAGCAGCTCTTCTCCACCAGAACAGAGTGGCTCTTGTTTCGAGAGCGTATTTTTCATCACTGTGAAATGATGCCCTCTTCTTCTGTTCGCTGCTTATTGGCTGGCCCCATGCGAGCTGATTGTTAGCACTGAGGCTGAAATTGTTGCTGTCACATATTTTGGTCACTGTTCATCAAGCCATGCTATCATGTGTGGCCACGCACACAGACAGCAGTCTCCTCTCTTTCTTTCCTCTCAGGGAACCACTCTGATCCTGTGGGTGCCACTGATTGTGATGAGTGTGGTGGAGTTCGTGGTCTCCGGGCGCTGCTGTGCCGCCTCCATCTCTTTCATCCGCCGTAAAACAAGAATATCCTGCGAGACTGGATCGGTGTGTAACACTATGTGATACATGGTTACTCCGATTGTGTGCAGCTTACTCACGATCCTTAGTATTTGCCTGCATAGTTGAGCAATTTACATTTAAAAGAAAGTATATGCCATGTTTTATTTTATGTTTATATTCTACAGTGGGTCAAAACTGAGGGTCGTGTGTGTGTGTGTGTGTGTGTGTGTGTGTGTGTGTGTGTGTGTACATACACACACACACATACATATGAATTGTTGTCCAGTCTGTATTACAATAAAAAGTTTAAAATTTTATATATATATATATATAAATATTGCCCTAAAACCAGTATTATTATTCTGTACTTTTTATTGTAATACAGACTGGACAACAATCCAATGAAAACAAATTGAGTTTTTTTTCTAAAGTTCCTATAATTTTATCATTTTCTAAATCATTTTGAATCTCATGAGTCAACACAGAAACAAAAGCAGAGTCCTAGTCTTTTATTTATCCTTATGAACTTAGATAATTCTCTCTTCAGGTAGAGAAATTACACCTTGTTGCCCTTGACAACATAATGAAAACATTGGGGATTTTCTTTATTCTTTTGTGTCTCATATTAGAAATACAGTTATGGGAAATTATATTATTATATGTGAATCTGAGTTATAATTGTAGGCTTGCTTTCAGGTTCTCAGTGCAGGCAGAAAAATTTTTTGTTGTTATAGGAACACCAAAAGATGGGTGAGTAGATTCAATGCTGAGGGCCTCCAGTACATAGATGATTAATTCTTCATGTTTTGTTGTTATACATGTTTTGTTTTCTTGTTGAACATAATCCTGAGGTTTTCTAAACAGCAGACTGGCTTTAACATAACTGCAGTACAATCTAGATGTTGTGTCTTGAATCATCTTTACCACCACACAAGCCCCTCACACTATATATTCCAATGATTATATCGTGCTTGCTGATTTATATGCACAGCTTAAAAAACTTGCTGCTATCTCGATTTCCTGCTGTAATCGATCACATTTTTCATTAGCATGTGTGTATATAATTACATTTTGTCGTTTAATGACATTTAATTGTTTGTGGTTGGGCTCATGTCTCAGAAGGCTAAGCGAGTTAGCATGTTAATGAATGCACCAGTGTTGATTTGTTGGAGGAAGGTGCATGTTGTCACATGTTTAGAGACTGAACTAATTCCTTAGCAGTGAGCTCTGAGAGGTTTATCAGAGATTAGATTTTCTCACTTCAGAACCCATTACTTGGATCAGTTGGAATCCAAGTTGGCTCCCAAAACGTTTGATTATAGAGATTTTGGCTACAGACATGTTTTAGAGAGAAGCCAGGGATATAGAAAAGTATTTCCCATCTTCGTGATTGCTGTGTTGGATGCATCGTTGCTCTTGGCCCAACCTGCCTGCAGTTCCCCCTGATGCACAACAGATGTGAAACAGCCTTCATGGGTTTTCCAAATGTCACTGCGGCTTGTGACTGCCATCAGGAACATTATGCCAATTGAATGAGTTTCCATTCTATGAAATTGGATTTGTCAAGCACATATAGAAATATTAAACATTACAAATGCTGCATTAAAACAACTCTCATCTGTTTCTGCTTCAGAAAACGGACATTTTAAGGGTTTTCTACGTACCGTACTAACTATGCTTCGTCGTGGGCGTGTCTGTATAATCACTCAGTGGCATGAACAAGGCGACAACCAACAACTGGGATTTATTAAGATTAATTCTGTCCACTTGTGTGTACCACCTGTCACTGTGAAATCGATTCATCTCAATTAAATCGTATGTACAACGATTATAAATGTAATGTGCAAGAACCAATTAACTATTATATATTCTGGCTGAGATTAATAAATGAGCCGCCTGCTTTGACCCCATCTCACCCACTGATATTTTTAAATAGTAGTGTTTTTAAAAAAAAAAAAAAAAAAAAAAATCCAATCCTCTAAGAGTGTGTGTGCATGCATGCCTGTGTGTCTGAGAAATTGGGCGTATACACAGCCAGTGATGTATGACTCATGCTGCAGCAGTACTGTAATAGTGTGTGTGTGTGTGTTTTCTTCCAGGTGAAGACCCTCAGAGCAGCTGTGCCCCCAGTGCTCCCCTGCCATGTCCCACCACCCCTCCGTTACCATGGAGACCGTGAACTGATGCGCCCCCCAGAACAGCACGAGCTGCTGCGAGCATCACGGCCCTACAGCTCGAGCCGCTCGGCACAGATCAGAGCGGCCTCGTCTCAATTCAACAGAGCCTCAGTCAACAGGGCCAGCTTCTGGATCTAATTATGAGCTTTTGTGTTACACTGACCAAACTCAGGTGCTACTTGAACAGAGGTTTGGAAGGAAATTAAATTGGAGTGTGCATGTTATCTGTGCACAAGTGCTGCGATCCACACGAGTTTATTGATAAAATTTGCAGTCCTGGTCGGCTGGTCTGAATTGAAAAAAAAAAAACCCCACCGTTAAAGTACATTTCTTGAAGGGAGGAAAACAGGCAGGATGGAAAAACTTGTGTGTGTGTTTGTTTGTATGTGTGTTTTTTTATAAATAATTGGAACTTAAATAATGTGCAGAAATTACATGCTAAACAGATTAAACTATTCATTTCAGGTGAATTTTTTTGTCTTTTAACAATCCTGATGTCTCTTAATAAAGTTTTCAATATACAGTAGATGTGTGAACTGTGTGATGAGTGGGGGAAAACACCTCACCAAATAACGTAACACATCAAGTAGATCAATCCGGTATCAAATAAACAGTGATGCTGCTCAGACTCTTCTGATTTTGCTGCAATTCTTATTGAAATCACCTCCAGACAAAGTTTGAAACACAAGTATATTTGTCATCAATTTCAGCAAAGAGGTTGGGGGAGAGAGGGGGACAATCATGATGTCTTCACTTGAGGTTTTCATGCAACATGAGAGATCTTGCAATAAGGTACAGTCTCAGTACAAATCGGGAAGTAATGAGTTGGAAAGCTAGAAAGAAGCTGGAAGTGAAGCGATACGAGAGCGACCGAAGCTCCGTCACCACACAAAAAGACGTAGGAGGTGGATTGAAATGTTACCGAAGGGAGATGAAATTTTCTCTCAGATGTTGTGACACAAAGTAGAGAGATAAAAGCAGTGATATTTTCATACACCCCATTCAATCAATTGTGGAAATAAGCCCTTAGAGCTAACGCTCACTGGGATAACCTCTGGTCTTGTAATAAGAAAAATAATATCTATCAATTTTCTAAGAGTGAGGTGTGATTATAAATCATTGCACATTCTTTTCTGCCATTTTAAAATGACAATACTTTAAAATGAGTACTTTGTGTGTTACAATATTGTGATTAAAAAATCAGTTGCAGGTGTGAAAAAAATAAGTAAGGGTTTGGAGGAAAGGAAAGAACAAAAAAACAATATGAGAATAGAGCATGAGATAGCAGTAGCCTGGGCAAACTGAACTATCCAGTGAATACAAAATTGTTGGCAACACGTTTAAAAGGAGAGTAGTTAGTTTGAATGCATGCGTAAAACAGATTGTGCATGTGTTATGTTTCAGATAATGGAACTGATGAGCTGATATTTGTGGATGTTTTCAGATTTCGGGTTTTAAATTTTAAATCGGGCTCAAAAACACATACAAAGTGAAACTATAAAGATAGTGCACACACATGCACAGGAATCATGCACAAAATACGCTCACTTTCACACATGTGTTTTAAGCATTGGATTTCAAACACCATGGAACATTTCCCCTGATGCAATGACCTTAGAAGGAAAAAGGTTCATTTCTGGGTTAAAATCGAATGGCAGACAGAATCTTATAATGTCGGGGTCATGAAATATTCCTTCAGAGTTTTGCAAACCCTCGACAATCACGTTACAAGACATCTCGCATGCCTCAAATCAGCAAGTATGAACTTAAAAGTCTTGTTTCAGAGTAAGCTCACCAGTGGTTTACTGCAGCAGACCTGATGACGCAACACTGATGCTTTCAGAGATGAAATCAAAGTTTCACAATATAAAACAACACGTGCAAAAAAACAAAAGGATGAAAAAAATAAATAACCTTAAAGGAAACAATACATATGTACAAAAAAAAGTAAAAATCAAGCAAAATGAAATAACGGGATCTGCAGCCTGCTCGTACTAACTGAAAAATCATAAGCAAACAAATCCTAACATCCAGTCCATCAGTCCACTGTGTCTACTGGATTTCTTTTTTTATTTTTATTTTTATTTTTAACGGATTTGGATTCTTACGCGAGCTACATAATACTGTCTGAGTAAAAAGGCATCTACACTACCTTCCTAATATGTTTTATATGCGTTTATATGTGTATATATATGCATATACACATCTATAGGAAAACCAAAAAGAGGAGAACAAAATAAACACAGGACAGCTAGACATGAGAGGGAGAGAGAGAGAGAGAGAGAGAGAGAGAGAGAGAGAGAGAGAGAGAGAGAGAGAGAGAGAGAGGAGTGGGAGTGCATGCACAATATCCAGGGAACGGTCCTTCCCAAAACCAGGAGCCTGGAGACTGGTGGCTGAACACCGTGAGCCGAGCGTTCCATGGGCATCATAGACACGGACAGACGAAGCGCAGCAGACAGAAGACGTCGTTGCGGGTGTTGTCTTTGTTCTTCGGATGTATGCGTGTCCCTTCTCAAAGAAACTAAACATAAAACGGATGCACTTTTTTTTCCCCTTAAAACTCTTCCGTCTGGAACACAAATAACAATGAAAGACGAGAACCTTCATGCACAGAGCGCTTGTTTCTTAAAGGACTCAAAACTGTGAGGCACTGCTAGGGTCGCACTGCAGCAGCCGCACGATGGACGGATCGCTCTTGGCACCCTTTATGAACTCCTCCAGAGAGAGCTTACCTGTGTGGAGAGACAGAGAAGTGAAGTGTGAGGAAGATAAAAACAAAAACATTCAAACGCATTTTAAAGATTTGCTCCAAGCACAGCTTCATATCTCACCATCATTGTTTAAGTCCATTTGTCTGAAGATCTTATCCGTCCTCTTCTCTGGTGTGGACTCGTCTTCAGGCATCTTCATCACAGAGGACACCATTTTATAGATGGCCTGTGACATGAATACATAAAGATGTTAACAGTGTTAAGAGGAGAAATTATGTGACTAGTGTTTGTTTTGGGTCCTGTTCTCTGCCTCATCCTGCATTTGGCTTGTTACCTGATTGTGTTTACCTGTTTTGTGTTTGCCTTGTTATATCATCTGTGTGTCATTGCTCATTGTGAAGTTTTGTCATCCTATGAGTTACTTAAAGCCTTTTCCCGAGTTTGTGTTCTGTGTGTCATATCACTTGCTCATACTCATGGATCAGCATGTATTGTGTTTTATGTGTTTGTTTATTGTTGACCTTTGCTATAGACTCTAATTAAGTTTCCTGGATTTGTGGATTTGTTTCTCGACACATACTTCAAATATTAATTCTGGGACTCATTCTGATTATGCAAAGTTTGACCATTTATTAGTTACTCAAGACTCACTTCATTTCCACACGTCATTTTCCTGCATTTACATTCCTATATAGGTCACAGTTATTCACAGTTATCTGCTGCTGCTTTTTATTTTTGTTTGTAAAGGTCAACACATGCTTCATCTGAGACACATGGAGCCAGCTACTTCATCTTCGGTATACTGGAGCCAGCCCACGATGAGCTCTGAGGCCTCGTTTATCTGTCGAATTCCATAAATGTTAATAACATGGTGTTTGAATGAAAACTGACAAAAAGAGTAGACACCTTTCTTCCCAGTGCACCCAGGAGAATATCTAAAAATAGTGTGTGTGTGTGTGTGTGTGTGTGTGTGTGTGTGTGTGTGTGTGTGTGTGTGTGTGTGTGTGTGTGTGTGTGTGTGTGTTTGTGTGTGTGTGTTTGTGTGTTTGTTTAATTTAGTGATTCTAGCAGCAAACTAATCACCACAACATAATGACGTTTGATGTATTTGACAGTCGCTTCTGTCATCCTTTAAAGGGCGAATATGTTTTTCAGGACTATGTCGCTATTTTGCTTCATGATAACTGCCTTAAGAGCCATTTTCAGATAAAACTGCTTTAAAATGGAAACAGAACTAGTGAGCTCATTCATTCATCAACATTAAGCATCTTCAGTAAGCTCCTTATGGTCACTATGGAAACAGAGCCCAGGAACACTGCGTTTAAGATGGGAATAAACCCCGAATGCGACTCCAATCTGTCACAGGGCACCATGTGCACGCACGTTTACACAATCAGTCTCATTTAGGGAAAGTCTAGAGTCACCGATCCACCTGGAATGTTTTAGAGGTGGATGGAAACCCGAGAACCAGGAGGAAACCCACATGGACTCGGTCATCATGCTGGCCCTGAACACATCGTTATAACAGAATCTCCTGCATGGACTATTTTCAACTGATTACTGATCAGTCATGCAAAACAATCGACTCTAACTAAATTAGCTCTTGGGACTATTCACATTTTTGAAAAGTTCCTCTTTCTCACCACCATTTCCAAAGAAAATGGACGGAGAACCTTGCTATTAATGCACACAACATCATGAGAAAACAAAACATGTGTTAATAATCATGTGTCAATAAACATTTATGGGTGGGACCTAAACCTTGTGCAGCTGCACATGATATTAAGCATTTTTGGGGATTTATAAATGGAATGTACTTTTTAATTTTAATAAATGACCAACAGGACACAGAAATCCATCTTTCTGACTAAGAGAGCAAGGTCAGTTCTGCTCGTGGATATAGATGGCATCGACTTCAAACTCATGATTCGATTTCAACACTCTTTCTGTTACAGTAGAGTGGAGTGCCTCTTCAAGTGCTCTCTACATTAAAGCAGCGCTCCTGATAAAAAAGCGATCGTTGCTCACCGGTCGACTGTAACGGCTCTAAACCTGCAGATAATCCCGGCATTCTACGGGATGGGATAAATAGATCCCAGTTAAATTTAACCATCTAATCCGTACAGGAACAGCAAACTTGCTGCTGCTGCCACCATCCCCCTCTACATCTACATAAATCTCCTGACTAGGGTCACAGGCTAGGGGGTTTTATTCAGCACAGAGCACTGCCTGCTCTGATTGCAGCTGAGTATAAGCTGTGCACGTTGAGCACATACTAATAGCACTTCCCCTCTCTCAGGGCTACAAGCAAAGGCTCCTGAACTCCCACTACAAATGAGTGTGTGAAATAACAAGTTGAAGCATTTCAAGCTCTACACCTAAGTGCACTCGCAAAGCAGAGTCAAAGATAATATACAGTTAGCCTTGCCTGACATCCTTTATTAGAATCATGTCAAGCCAGTCTGACTGCATGGGGTCTAAATTTAGAAATTTGAGTTTTCCATGGTGTAGATTCACTCTAATGAAACACATGGCCTTATGACAGGCAACAATTAGTGAATCAGACCTGCCAATCTATTACACAATCCATACAGATTAGACTATTTCATTATAAAAGCCATCGGGTACATCAGGTACGCTGCTGTGGAGACTGAAGAAAGAAAAAAAATCACTGAGGCAAACACAAAAGAGATGAAGAAAGCAAGCTAAATGTAATTTGTTAATATTTCACACTAGAGGAAGACAGTTCCATAAACCGCACCAGCTACGTAAACCTACACTGAAAATACTCCTTTGTTGCCTTTAATGAACGAGAAAACACTGTTATATGACTTTACATGATGTTCAGAGATGTGTACAGGCTGTTTTTTTTAAAACCCATCCACTACTGCTTCCTTTAATTCCTGCAAGTTATTTTTGTTGCCTTTTAAAAGTAAATAAAATGTTAATTTAACCCTGCACTGTGGTGGAGTGAGCTCTGTTATACCCAGTGTTGTGTGACAGACTGCTTTCAGAGCTGCGGGTTGCACATCGCTATCCAATCTCACTCGGCTAGCCCATTTCAGAGTCAATCTTTCTAACTGAGCAGCACGATTGCTCACACCAGTGCGTTTTAAGGATTCCTACATCTTTAAATAGTAAAATATGATACACAGATGTATTTTGTTTGCACATTGTATTACACCTACTTTCATATAGCTTAAAAAAGCAATGAAGCTTGAAATGTAATTTGTAGCCAGTGTAATGCTGGAAACTGAATTTAAAACAAATTTGAACAAATAAAACAGCCTATAAATAGTGATGTCCTGAACTATGGAGAACAATGTAGTAGCAAAAATCTGTAGTCATGCTTCCTCTAGTAGGTTTTATGTTTAATTTCTTGATGGGAACCAAATGTCTATACAGCGATGGGAATGGCTGACAGTTTGGAAGTAGCTTGTCCCCATGATAATATTTATATTTTTGTCTGTCTGTCTGTCTGTCTGTCTGTCTGTCTGTCTATCTATCTATCTATCTATCTATCTATCTATCTATCTATCTATCTATCTATCTATCTATCTATCTATCTATCCGTCCGTCCGTCCTTCCTTCCTTCCTTCCTTCCTTCCTTCCTTCCTTCCATCCATCCATCTATATCTGTCTGCCTGTCTGTCTAGCTATCTGTGTTTTTTGTGGCAAAAAGATTTAATTAAAAAAGCTAACAAATTTAATAATAAATTAAAAAAGCCAAATGATTTGCTAATTATTATTCAGGTTAAGGTTAGGGTTGTGTGTGTGTTTGTGTGTGTGTGTGTGTGTGTGTGTGTGTGTGTGTGTGTGTGTGTGTGTGTGTGTGTGTGTGTGTGTGTGTGTGTGTGTGTGTTTGTGTCTGTGTATGTGTGTGCTTGCCTCATCAATGAAGCCAAAGATAATATTAATTAATTACTATTAATATTAACACCATTTTAAACATTTTAAACTTCTAACAGAACTGCTTGCATATATTCAGTGTGTGCAGATTGCAGATTACAGCACAGCCGCTCTGGCACATGCCACTCAAACATCCAGCAGAGGAACAGCAGATTAACAACATCACTGGAACTGTAAACTTACTAAATTTTTCTCCTGAAATTAAAAATTGTGTTGTCAAAAAAATTTATTGTAATGTCAGATAAGAAGGCAAACGTTTAAAATGATTATATCAGGCACTAATCTGGTATGTTATGATCATCTTACTCTAGTTTTTAGGGCATCTCTTGATCTTATGTTTGTAGTAATCACTACACTACAGTAATCACTACACTACAGTAGATTGATGGGTAGTGTTTCCACCACGCACAGCTCCAAACTCTGCTTTTCAGTCCTGAGATCAGCTTACTGTCTGTGTGAGGGTTTTTATTAATGCTATGGGTCCACTGGGTTTCCAATGGGTTCTCTGATTTGAGTGTGTTCATGTTGAGACACTACTATTTATTGTCCCAAATCATGGTGTATTCCTGCCTCATGCGTAGTGTTGCAGTGCTACTGCAAAAGAATTGATGAACATTTCTCAAGAAATTCTCTGACCTGCACAATCTCCAGCATCTCATCACGACTGATGTACCCATTGCCATCAAGGTCGTACATGCTGAACGCCCATTTCAGCTTCTGATCCAGCTTTCCCCGTGAGGTCACACTCAGAGCGATGATGAACTCCCGAAAGTCGATGGTGCCGTCGTTGTTGGTGTCAAAGGTGCGGAAAACATGCTCTGCAAACTTGGATGCATCGCCGTACGGAAAAAAGTTGGCATATATCTTCTTGAACTCCTCCACGTTCAGGTGGCCACTTGGGCAGTCTTTAAGGAATCCCTAACGAAAAAAAATCATATTGATTTATAGCTTAATGAAATACATATTCCTGTATTTGATCTAATCTCCTTCACCGGTTGCATATTTGTGAGTTCCTTGGACAAGAATTTCTACATATTTCTATATATTTCCCTGAAACGAACAAATTTACTCAAAAACCATTTCATACAGAAAGTATAAGGGCATTAAATATTAATGCATTAATGCATAAAAAAAAAAGGAATTTGTAGTAAAATTTTCCCATAAACTACAAATTCCTGAGAGTGAATCAGAAATATATATAAAGGAACTCTCAGGAATTTGTAGTTTATGGGAAAATTTTATGCATTAATGCATAATGATACAAATATTGTCTTGTCTATATCATATTTATTTGCAGGTCAAGCAGGCTATAGGAGTAATGCAGATAAACTGTACTAGTTATTGTGGATTCTAGGAGGTAGGACTTTGGGTGTAATGGAAAGGAGCTAGGGATGAATAAGCAAACAAATCTTCCTGATGCTTATACTTATTTGACATTTTAATCACTACAGCCCCACTTTTACCCAATGAACCTTAATTATGATCTTTAATACAGGATTTATGAACTGTGTTAACACACATTATCTGAACACGCTCATGTGAAGCCATGACAAAGCCCTGTTTCGACCCCTGAGAGGGAAGCCTGTGAATTAAAATACAGGTCAGAGTGTTTAAGCTTTTTCCTGCCCATTAGCCATCCTGAGTCAGTGTAGCTTAAATTTCAGCACACGGTTCCTAATTCATTTACATATCTGGGTATTTCCAAAGGCTTCACCTCAGGGCCATCACATCAGTGTCTGATCCCGAGATACAGAGACTTACTGCGGGTTATTTCCCAAGTCCACTATACAAAACAACATAAAATACACGAGGAAATCTGTGCCTTTATATAGGAAGACTAGAAATAGCTAATATAGGTCCTGTATTATAAAAAAAGAATTTCTTACAGCTGCTTTATCTTACCTTGTACCACTCCTGTAGCTCATGGTCTGAAAACTCAGTATTCTCCCTCAGGTCCTGTAGCATCTCTGGCCTGAGCTTGCTGTTCTGCTTTCCCATGGTGATGAGTGTGTATGTGCTCAGCAATGACACAACCCCGGGGTCAGACCTGCTAGCATAAACACACCAATTAGGGTACAGAGCAATAAGCAGAGATGACCATACATGCCAACAGAAAAGAGACCTCATTACAGCACCGAGACCATGCTTGAGTTTCATTAGGAACAGACACCACGAGATACCATGCAGAGAATTTAAACATAATTAGACGTCACAGACCCCTTTTAAATCAAAGTACGATGTGGCAGACCTACTACTGGAAAAACCTCAGTGAGGGTGAATTTCTCTACTGATATCTTTATGGCTCGCATCATGATAATGACCAATTTTATTTTTCATTTCATTTTTATTTATATATTGAGCTTATGGGAGTGTGTAGATACAGCAGGGTTCAGTCCATAGCGCAGGTTACTGTCTGGTGGTGTTTAGCTCCTCTGCCCTGTGTCTGTGTGGGTTTCCTCTGAGCTTCCCTGTTTCTTTCACACCTCTCATAAAAGTGCTATGAGGTGGATTGTCTAAGCTAAATTTCCCCTGAAAGTGAAAGCAAGTGTAAATTGTCCCGTAATGGACTGGCATTGCATCCAGGGTGAATTCTTCTGCCTTATTTCCTGTGTTTCTGTCACAATCCAGACCAGAACATAGCAGTTACTGAAGATTTCTACTTTCCAGCAAAGTGTACCATTCAATACTTATATTTTCATTTACATTTCAACAAAATCAATTAATTTCAAAACCAATTCATAATTTCTTAAGCTGCTGAATAAAAGATGTAGATTCTACACTCTCCTATTCATCCATCTCTTCCACTGTGTATTCTGCAATCAGTTTCCAGACACTTCAGCCTCAGACACTTTCTGTGCTGCTGATGTAAAATCAAGTTTAGCTGCTTCACAGGGTTGGCGCACTTTCTGTCTGTTTTTAGCTGTCGCTTTACACGGATCACTCCGACATCTGTTGCCATGGTCAGGTGCTTCAGTAGGTTACTTGTACTTTAGAGAGAGGCTGATAGGGTTTAATCTCCTGTGATGTTCTTGTCTAAAAAGGTGAAGCAATTGAAATGGTAGCTAAACAGCCGCTTATTCGTATGACATCCTTCAACCACAGCTTGTACAACTAAGTTTGTCAGTTAAATTAGAAAATAAAATTTAGATCAAGACGATACATTTATATTTAAATAATTGAAATGGTTTTATAGAGAATTGCAAAAGTCTATACAGTACATTTACGGCATTTGGCTCACACCCTTATCCAGAGTGACTTACATTTTTATACAAGTGTGCCACTTGAAGTTTAAGGGCCTTTCTCAGGGGCCCCAGCAGTGGCAGCTTGGTGGACCTAGGATTTGAGTTCATGTCCTTCCCATCAGTAAGCCAAACACCTTAACCACTTGGCTACCATAAACTATTACAAATACATCAGAAGTAACCGTTAAGTAAAAAAAATAAGTGACTTTTTTCAGGGACAAAGTAATTGTACTCAAAAGTGATATTGTACAAATCTGAATCTGTGATCTCTGGGCTGCTCTTCATCTCCCTCACCATCCTCTCTGCTGTAAGTGCCTCTGAGTCCTACTCCTAGCAAATTTCCAACCTTTTAAAAAGCTTTTTTAAAATTATGGTCCTGTATTTTAATATTCACTACTTAAGCTATGAATCATCTCTCTCTCTGTCTCTCTCTCTCTCTCTCTCTCTCTCTCTCTCTCTCTCTCACACACACACACACTCTCTCATTTTTTTATGTTTTAATATGGGTGCAATCATATATTTCATCAGAAGAGACAGAGCAACTTACTAAAAACACAAATCAAAGATGACAATTTTAATGCTTTTATTTGAAATATTTATGATTTCATATTTTTAATGCTGTCAATATTTTTGACATGTATATTTTTGGGAGAAAGGCTATTATTGAGGAAATTATTTTCTTCCAATATGCTTTTGATAACGTTTAAAACCGTCTTGAAATTATTTTTTTTTTTTGAAGAGAAGTAAATATTTCTTGTTTGAATGGAAAATTAGAATCATTATGTATAATCTCAATTTTATGCAACCATTTTACTCATTATTCTTTCAAGATGTCAGTAATTACAAAGCCTAGCGTAATACTGAAAGTGTGTTTATACTTTTCTGTATTTGTGTGTGTTTACTAATAAATCAATTGCATCCTTTTCCACTCAAAAAATGGCTCTGTTTCTTTCACACAGACTCAAAAATTCAGCGAACCAAAAGACAAGATGGAAGGAAAAGCTGTTTGAGATAAATGTTTTCATGGCATGTTTTGAGAACACAGTCGCAGCTCAGGAGCCAAGAATCTGCTGTAATTAATAACACAGTCGCCCACGCTGCCTCCGTATCCCAGTCCAGACACACCACGAGGAAAGCCATGAGAAAGAAGTGCTGGATGAGAAAGGAGGAGTGGTTCACAAATATTCTTAAAGATCCAGACGCTTCCAGCACAATGCATTGGCCACATGCAGGTTTTCTAAGGAGAAGTTAAAGATGGGATTAAAGATTAAGTAAAGTAAAAACTAATTAAAGCATTAGTGATGTTGATTTCTCAAAAACTGCAAGTCTGATTAGTCTGATGATTAATAAATTGATTTATTAGTTTTCGAGCCAAGCCACAGGTTTATATTAATACTCATGTCCTCATACGTTATGGTTTCTATAGCAACATCTCATTTTCTTCTGTGATGGACACTCCACATAATAAGAAACAGACTGTTATTGCACAAATTACGTGAATAATGGTGTGTGATTTCTCGTGTTCTCTTCAAAAAGAGAGGCTGGTGAAGGAACGAAAGTGTATAGTGGATGTGGGGGTAGTGGTAACTCAGTGAATCAGTGTTGTGCTTGGTGAAGTGATATCTCAGGGTTTAAGGTGTTGGGTTACTATTCAGAAGGTTGTGAGTTGACATCCCAGGGCCACCAAGCTGCCACTCCTGGGCCCCTGAGCAAGGACCTTAACTCTCAATTTCTCACCTTTATAAATGAGTAATAAATAAAGATGTTTGCCAAATTCAGTAAATGTATAGTTGCTATAATGCAAATAATAACAGTGTCTTATTGTTGCAGTGGTATAAACGGAATAAAACACTTCAGGACATCCTGTAACAGCACACTTTGCATTTTTTATTAGCAAAGACTTTTAATAAGCTTTTGTTTCTAATATGATCATTCTCATATGACTATGATTATGCTAATAATTATAGCTTGTCCTATATCAGTTCCCCTCCTCATGGTCTCTGGAGAGAATTATAAAAAGCTCTCTCAGTCTAGTAGGCTCTGAGGATTTCCAGCTCTTACGCAATGACTCTCATAAACCACAGAGGCTTGTTATTAACTTGTGCTTTCTCCCTCAGATCCACATGCACCCTTGACCAGTTAAATAATAACAGTTAAATCTTTGACCCCAGTTCAGATTGCTGAATATTGGATTTCCCATAAACGCAGATCGGTAGACGTCATGTATGCTGTCATTACTAAGTCCTTTAGGACTCTGACTTTGTGGGTATATTTAGGTTTAAGGGATCAAAGCTGCAACACGAAGGGAATGTGGGAAAACACGACGGCATTAACAACAAACAGAAAGCAGAAGCAGCTTACTCTGGAAACAGGCCTAATGCTTATTTTGGAGAGTTCAGTACATGAGCCACTGCTTTAATCACCTAGATCAATGACTTTACCCTTTTTATGATTTCTGCCAGACTGCAAATCGCAAATCTCTTAAAAAATATCAGCAAATACACAGGAGTGGAAGGTCAATTCAAATCCACCGTTTGGTTCTGGCTTTTCTTTTTAAATATGGCCAAGCTTCAATTTTCTGGACCAAGTGTTCCAACTGTTCATCACCCAGGACAAGCTTTCTATTCAATTTTATCTCACACACAGCTGTTCCTCTATGTGGGTCAGGATCATGACTGCTAATCCAGTTGTGAAAGGGTGTGTAACGGGTGGTGGGGTGGGGATGGGGGGTGCTTGTACAGTAATATTGTAATGACGCTGTGGACAGATTGGTTTCGACAGGCAGCTGGAGGGGGTGTCAACATTCACAAAGGACAAAG
>NC_062541.1:7720543-7830543 GCF_022655615.1 Tachysurus fulvidraco | reverse complement strand
ACACACACACATATATTATACATATCTATTCTTCTAAATATACATATTTGCCCTAGATGTTTAATTTCTGACTTTTGTATTATTGGGTCAGTATCAAAAACATTTCAAACTTTTTATTTCAACCAAAATTAATGTTTGTATGTTAAATCTTGTCAGAAAAAAATCTTTATATGTCAGTAAGGAAGATATATTAACCCATAGGCCCATTCTGTGCCTGCTTCTCAGGTGTCATTCCATTTCATTCCCAAAATGCAGTCCACAGTATTTTTGCAGTCTAGTTTCGCAAACTGTGTCTTCATGAACCTCACGTTGTTCACAGGTGGTCTGTCATGCTATAACTTGTTTGGGCTTCTCATTTTCAGTGAGAGAAATCTTAAATCTAAAGCATACAAAGACATTCAACTACTGTGTACTTTAAATTTTGGGAAAAATAGAAAAATACTGTGCTAGTTGCCTAATTGCATAAGTGTGCACACCATGAACATATACTTTGTTGAAGCTCTTTTTGATTTTCAGACATACCTTTTGGAATTCAGGAATTATTATACCTTTTAGAATTGATCGTTGCAGCCCATAACACATTTTGCCACATTTTTTAGGGTGAAAAGTGTGAAAGGGCTTTTGTCTAGCCACCCTTCCTCAGAATGTTGTCACATGCAGAGAGTAATCAGTACTTGTCAGATATTCCTGCAGCTTCTTTAATGTTGCCGTAGGACTCTTGACAGCCTCCCTGGTAAGTTTTTGTCTTGTCCTTTTATAAATCCTGGAGGGACATCCTATTCTTAGTGATGTCAGTGTGGTGCTATATTTTCTCTGTTTGTTGATGATGGCCTTTACGATGTTGTATGGTACATCTCTTGATCGATACAATCAACAAGTGAGATACCATGCATGCTTTTTCAAGCTGTTTGTGGAACATAGCTCCAGCATTTCAGACGAAACCAAGATGTCAAGAAAATGTTTCAGAAACAGCTGATCTTTATTTGGGGTTAATCAGAATCATTTCACCGATGACAGCTTTATACTAATTACTTTAGCACATAAGACTAAATGTGACTGATTAATTCTTAACACAGCCACATCTGAAATTATAAAAGTGTATATAAACTTGTGCAACTAAGTTATTGTTACTTTTTTATTTTTCATATTTTTTCAAAGTGTTTCTAGTTGTTTTTCACTCAGTTTTTATGTGCTGTAATTTCACACAGAGGATGGAAAGTTCTGACACGATTTAACTTGGATTAAACAGATTTTTAAAAAAACTGTTAATACATTAATACTGAGTACCAAGCCTGCATTTAATGATTTACATTGTTTTCACAAAGGATATTGGAAAAAGTCTGTTTCCAATAAAAAGCCCCGAGAATGATAACCAGGCTGTAACTTCAGCAAGGGCACAAGGGATTCATAAAGAAACCCAATTTTATAGCATGGAAACAGTAAAGAGTAACATTCGGACTTCCAAGGAACATCAATGAATAAAAAGTCATTGACCAACACTTTTGGATTTTAAATTCTAAGTTGATTTTGTCATTGACTTAAGTAGTGTTTCCCACGTTACCCACGATCGGTCCTACTACCTGCTAATAGGATAATATTTGTCAGACAATGGGGAAATTTCTCTGTTACAACAGCAAGGAGAAAGAAATGCAAATATATATAAACATAATATAATATACAGTATATACACAACACAATGTATAAATACAAAAAAGAAAAAAGAGACCACGAGTAAGTAGTTATGCTAACAGACATTGCACACAGGTAATATTGCACGTTTTTCAAAATTTCTGTTATTGCACATGTGTTGTTTAACTACTTTGTTATTGTTATTATTGCAGTTAAACAGTAATAAAAGTGGTGGTGAGATGTAATTGTTAGTTTATTAGTAACTAAAGAAAACAATGCAACAGTGCTTTAGTCCTTCAGTCTGTCCATCTCTCTCTCACAATCACTGCTGTTGTCACTGCACTTGTTATCTCATAGACCACTAACTTGCAACGTTGTTGCTGTAACTTGGCTCAACTGTGCGATATAGCTGCATCATATTCTCAAACAGTCCAACGTGTGCTGAAAATAGTGCTGAATAAGAAAAGAAGCTCTTGCTCTTTTGTTTTTAGGACCTAACAGCAAAACCTGTCTATTTTCCCTCATGTATGAGATTACCTTTAGTTAAATGAGAAAATATATCTCCTATTTTTAACATATATAATTAATAATGAACATACAATACTATCCAACAGATCAGCACCAAACTCACATCACATATATTTCAATATAAACATATTTGATGTGTTTTTATTGACTGTTGTTATCTCCCTATAAATCACAATCTGAATAAAATACACTTTCTGGCTAATTTTCTTATTGGTGATAATATAGAAACATCTGTGAAACTGAGCATGTTAATATCTTGTTGCTATAAATTACATTTCCTTGCCATCATTGTCCAAAGGGGATGCAAACTTTTAGCATTATTACTTTCCAGCTCACAGGGTAACAGTTGCTGAGGTCCTATTTTCCCCTCAGGGTGCCAGTCTGCTGTCTGCCATTTTTTGATTGTCCAGTTGCTCTACTGGGGTAAAACAAAAACATATCCATCACCAACTCGCAGTCTAGATGTGATTCCTATGGCTTCCTACAGAGTGTATGACTTCATAATACCTGAGGTCATGACTCTGACACTGAGAGAGGGGCAATTATTAATTTTTCATATGTAAAAATCTTACCATCTTCTCCAAAAGTATTGGAATGACAACATAGGACTTGGATACATAGGACTTTTTTGCACTAACTGCATTAAGCAGATGACCCACTGACATTTGCAGTTTGGTTCATCCCTTGATGAAGTCTATATTGTTCTGGCAGTGTGTTTGCAGTCATTGTCTGCCTGCATACTGAAGGTCCTTCTAATTAGATTTGATGTACTTGTCTTTAAACTTACAGAAAAAATGTTTCTGTAGACTTCTGAATTAATTCTGCTGCTACCACCATGAGTTAACAAATAATGCACTCTTCATGCATGTAACCCAAGCCAAGGGCAACAATCAATTTAACTGCACACATGGGCAACAAGAAACACCTGTTTCTACTAAGTTCCTGTATATCACATATATAATAGGTTGAATAAAAATTCTAGATGTAAATATCAGCAAATAAAGTTTTGAAAGTTTGTTTGATTCATCTTTTCATCTCAAACCGAAAAGTCTTCAGTACATTGTATAAACAAGAGAATTGGCATTGTTGTCCCAAGACTTTTGGAGGGAACTATGTAATTAACAAAGGATTAAGTCATTGCATATTCTCTCTTTGGGATGAATGATAGTAAGAGAGAAAAAGTGTTATGAATTCAGCATGAAATGCTTTTGCTTGTTTGCCCTTTAAATTGTCTATCTATGTAGCCTAAATGACAACAGGTCTCAATATTCATGTCTTTGAGTTGATATTTGAAAACCCTCAAGTAAAAAGAATGCTCAGCTTTGATACTTTATTCATATAATGTAGTTCATAGATTTTTTGATGACCAAATGACCAGTTTGCTAAAATAACCTAAACAGAATTTCTGAAAATAATTTTCTCATTTTAATAAACATTCATAGTCTACGCAAAAGCAAAGTAAGAAGCAAAAGTAAGAGGTTTAGTGAAAGCAAAAGTAAGAGGTTTAAACAGGGTTTTTAAGAAATATTCAAAAATTAACTAATTTCTAATCAGCTATTAGTTGCTTTGCTAAAATTAACCTACCAATTAACACTAACTAATCTGCCTAAATTTCTATTTTCATTGCTATGTTCTAGCTAACATGAGCTAAAGTCTTAATCTGCACTAATTTTGAGGAGCTACAATTAGCTAACCATGATTTGTGACAAAAAGCTTTTTAGCATTCATACAGTAAATATACATCTCTCTTTCTCTAGCCAAGTAGTTAAACTAAGATAACACGATTTCAAAGTCATATAAGAAAGACATTAATAATCTTCATGACTAATATTAGTCTACTATAAGTTATGTTTATAATCTAAAGTAATGCTTGCCACATACAACAGGAGCTAAAGTGAGAAGATTTGCTACATCATTTTTAAACAAAATTCATAAACGTTCATTCTCTTAATGCTAACATTAGCCAAGCCAAGATAAGCTGACAGGAAATTTGAGAGGAACTCTCTTTAGTTATCTGTTTGTTTCATTTTTCTAGGTGTAAATTCACCTGATTAGTATTTAGCCGTTAGCTCTCAATGTACCAGCTTGCAATTAGGACATAATTAGCATTCCACAGCTATGCTGATCTTATTAGTGAAGCAGTTGATAGCTGTCTGCCAGTCAATAGCAGAAAAATTGCAATGATTTAATTAGATGTGGCAACAGCAGAAAATCTTAGGTCAAAAAGTAAATAGTTTTATACCTGAATGTTCTAATATGCCCTGTTTCTATAAGCACAAGCAAATTAATGAAATTGATGGATGATGGCAGTCTCTTACAGAAGCTTAATTTGCTCTTTTGGGTAAGTCAAACCAAGATGTCAGAACACAATGCATGTGCAGCAGTTAATTTTCAATTTATCAGTAACGCTGCTTCATTTTATCATTAAATTCGTCCATGCAGAGCTGAATAGTTAAGCTCTGAAACAGGGTGAGCTGTTCTGACTCACCACTATTTCAACAATTTATCAGTAAAGAGCAGTCCAATTGATTTTTTAAGTCCAGTGCTGTGTGACTCACCCTATGACAACATGCCGGATGTATTTTTTTCTATGTGAGTTCAGCTCCATTTCTTGTATTATTTTATGATCTCTATACAATTCTGACATATGTTTCAAAGAAACATTAAGCATATTTCATGATGGACATCTGTGTTTACTTCTGCTGAGATCACGATTCAATCCACAAGTGGTACAATCATAGCATCTAATCTTAGCTGCTGAATCTGGCTCATCTTATTATTCCTTACAATTTTTAATTTTCCACATAAAAGGGCTGGCACATTCAGATGACTTTCTATGTGTACATTATATACTGGGTGCAAGAGGTACAAAGGTCATAGACAACAGATCTCTCACTACCCCAGAAACTTACTGAACCAGAAATTTGGTGCCAGGAACCTACAGCGCTGACTCACATGGCCACCACACCACAGGTCTGACACACCAACCTTGGCCTGAACCATGAGTGTCTAACAAAAAAATATGAAAAAAGACACAAAGCTCCTCTTACCATAAGCACAACTGAGGTAACAGTCACGTTCTCCACAGAGTGAAATGAAGGTATGGGTGATAGAAGTGCTGCACATTAATATGTGGCCCAGATTCACTATGGTCAGATCTAAAAATCATTTATATACCTACTGTTGAAGTTTTTAATTAATTAATTTTAAATTCATTCATTTTCTATAACATGGCTCTTAATGTAGTGCAGTTTGCTACTTTACCTACAGTTGTGCACATTGCCACTACATAATCTAAACCTAACCAAAAACACACAAAAACATGCACTTAGTAAACAGACAAAAAGTATAATTATTTTAATGATGAAGAATTCTATAAGATACAGAATTTCTACATGTTTAAAGATATTTTATATAAGATTTTTGAAAGGAGTCTCAAGTGTCAGCGCTCTGTAACAAGGCTTTCCACCACGTGAAAAATTGCAAATGCTTTAGTATAACAAGATATGTGTTATGAATATAATGAAAGAAAGAAAAAACAGAGCCTGATAAGGGCGCAAAGCCGCTATAACATCAGTAATAAGGTGAAAAAAACTATTTTGCAGATGCTAGACAACTTTAAATGTAACTAAAAAGTAGTAAGAAGCATGATGTGTTCTTTACTAAGATTTAATCACTGCTTTGGTATAAGTGGAATAAAATACTTAAGGACATGCTGTTATTGTAAAATATTCAGTCACATTGATGGACCTCTATGTACTGTAAAATAATGCATGTCCTTATGTATTGAAACTACTTAACCAAGAGTAATTTAAAATCTGTCCAAAGAGACAGAAAGCTTAGCTTAAATATAGAGGTATTTTTTAGTTCTTTGTTTTGTTTTTTGCCTTTAAATACAAACGTTTGAGCTGGAGACCATTTAGAAATTGTTTTGAAAGTTTGCAACATGATGCAATATAAATGCAAAGCACATAATCTAATAAAGGCTGAAAAAAAAATCAAATAAACCAGCTCACATTGAACATTTCTCACCCACTGCAGCACTATTGTGAAGCGGTATTTTTTCCACCCGCTGGCATACACAGATGATTACTTCCCGGCCGTCTGTAACTCCATCCTCCATAAAAGGAGCACTCAAACTCCAGCTATTTTAGCATTTGTACCATCTTGTCCTGTTTCAGTCATATTTCTGAAGAGAAGCAAGCAAATGTGCTGAAATCAGAACTAAATTATTGACGAAAAATTTGGTCGATAAAGAGGACAGCAATGAAAAGGAGAGGCAGCAAAGTGATTCAAGACCACAATAATATGGGAATAATTTCATTTCCAATAATGTGCCAATTCCGTGCCAATAATGTGTTTTGTATTATGAGATACAATATGATGTATAATATTAGTTCAAATAAGCCATTAAATTAAGCATATATACAGAGCATGGCAGCTCGCTTTAATCATTGTTTTCAATAACAAATATTTTGTGATCTTTATATAAAACATGCTTGGACTTACACCCAACTATGTGAACTGCACAATTATGTAAAAAACTGTACCAAACTCACAAACACACTCAAACACTCATTCAGTATACATCCATGTCTACACTACCACCCATATTAAACTGTTTACATGCTGTCTTGCACATTCACTCAATTGCAGTTTTGCACACCACATTTCATCTCATTCAAATGCTATCACACAAGATTATATATGTTTACTAGAACCCTCTATGTTCATAATCCTTAAAAAAAAAAAAAGTCAAATGCATATTAGAGGAAAAAACTACCCATTGTGTTCCTACCCTGTGTAAACTATCCAACCCAGGGGCTTGGGAAACTGCATGCAGCACTAGTGAGAGGAAAATATTTGAGAAAGTATGTTATACGAAACATTACAGAGCCCACTATCCCATTTCCTGTCTGGACGAGGACAGTTCTAAAAATACACATTCTCTTTCATCAGAATACAAATTGCCCTCTCAGCAAGAATTTCCCCTTTAACCGTTATTGTATGGTACATAAGACAGCCTCTGTGATCACATGTTACAAACGTCACAGTGACTTTGATCCAATTCTACTGTGTAAAATACAATGCCCTTATTTTTGTTCTTTATTGTCCTGTTTATTTTTTTAACCTAAAAGATCAATTCATGGCTTCCAGTCTACTAACAAGTGAGAATAAATTCAGACACAATACAACTTACTACAACAACTATATATACGTAAGTAGGCCGTCTGTAATTGCTGCAAACTAAACCCTTCTAATATCTAAGATGAGGGCTCAGTGAGTAGCAAAATTATGTAGACAGTGCCAACAAAGACGATTAATCTGAACTTTTTATTATCTGCAAATATCATGATTTTTAGATTTGTTTTGATAACCCTTTGTGCCCTTGTTACAATTTTGTGATGCCATTTTCCTTTGTATTTATTTCTGTATTCTCTTTAACAAAAGAAGACACTTAATCACTGATATAGTGATAAGGTTTCTGTAGGAAGACATTTATAGAACATATTTGGAGAAGTCTCCATTGCTAACTTGTTGCTCCATTGCCTGTTTAACACAATAAATACACCTACAAACATTATTTAATTAATTAAATCAATCTAATCCTAGTGGTATTATATATGGTACAATGCTGGACAGTATTTTGTTTACGTTATTCTTATATTCCCATGTGTTTCTTCTTTTTTGGGCTTGCACGTGTTTGTCCCACCTAATAATAATTAATTTCTAATTACCTTCTAATTACCTTTCCCTTATCTTGTTTGTCTTTTGCCATGTCCTTGTTGCCTGGTTTTACCCTTTGTTTTATGTTTTGGGGTTTTGTTTCTCTGTATCCTGTTTTGTATTTTTGATACTTAGTTTTTCTTCTAGTGTTCTCCTGTGTTTGTCTAATAGAAATTTAACTAGTCCTTCCTAAGGGGTCACAAAGTGGCGCCACATCCAAAATAAGAAAAGCAGAAACAGAACAAGATTAAAATGAGGAATGGGTGATAGGACAAAAATGTCATTTCCTTTTTATACAAAATATGTATTCGTCCATTCATTAATTGATGTAATCTGCTCAGAGTAATAGTGAATCCATCTATCCTGGTTACAGAGTAGGGCTTAATACCACATGTTTTTGGAGGTACATGGAAACTAAAGAGAGAAGCCGTATAAAAACTCCATGCAGACAGTAACCCAAGCTAAGGAACAATCAGGGGAACGTAGAGCTACAAGGAAGAAGCAGTAACCACTGTGCCACTGTGTCATAGTCCACTGTTTCCTTTTTGCTAAATTAACCAATATTGCTAAAGGCCAAAACTGATTTGAGAATCCTTTGCATTGTTCATTTATGCTGTTTCCATTTTGAAAATGGCTCAACACTTCGATAAATTGATTCTCATCCTCTGCATTTGTAAAATTGTCTAATCTCTCTGTATATCGTCTGAACCTTTTGCATAACTAAAAGCAGAATTTATTTTACTAATCTTTCCTAGCTCGTCACTACCCAAGTTTTACTTCCTGATAGGCAAACCATCAGTGAAATCAGCTTCCTGTGGTCGAGCATGAGAGGTGCTCTTAATCCCTCATGTGTCTGTGAAATGCTCTTCAAACAACTTGCAAACATGGAAACTGACTCGAATCCACTGTAGAACAACAAATGCCTGAACAGCATCATGTGACAGATATGCTGCTAGCTAAAACAGTACATACTGCTTAGCATGTATTAAACCTGACATCATAGGTTTTTGATACGAAGCAGACTTCTTCTCACATACAACATAGGAGCAACAGGTCTTTAGAAGAGTGAGGAGAAAACAGTATACAATCTCAGATTTAAAAAAAAAAAAAACATCAGTCCTGATTTCTCAATAACAACACAAAACAACATTCCATTATTGAGTCTACATATTTTTTTCTCATTGAAACATATAGAGATCATGAGAATTAACCACAGGCACTGAGAATAATTGCCTCCCTGACAGCACTCTCTAATGGACGGCTGAGATGAGTGTTATGGAGTCTTGGGTGGTACTCGGATGGTGGTAAAGCCCACATCCACCCTTAATGCTTTGTCCAAGAACACAACATACTCCCATGATACAATTATATAAAATACATCTGCACTCATGGTTGAGGTGGGATTTGTGGTTCAGAAAGACACTGATTGTTTAGATAATTTGAAAACATGAAACAGTAACAGAGGAACAGCTTCACATCAAATTATCTGTTGATGCATTTTCCATAGTTCTAACTTAGCCTTGACTAAATAAACACAGTGATAAGCAATCAGACTGTCAGATTGTCTACGTTCAGGTTGTCTAGTGTTATAATATCCAGGAGTTCATCGACCTGATTCAAGTCTTAATACAAGGCTAGTGATCACAAAGGGAATTAGTAAGAACACTTCTGAGCCCAATGAGACTCCTGAATGGAGTCTTAGCAAAAGCCTCAAAGGGAGAGTCACACCTCAAGGAACAAATGCATCTATGGCACAGATCCCGTAATGTAAAATGATGCCATTAACAAACTCCATGCCAAAACTGTTACCCCGAAGTACTATCATTTTCAATTTGATTCACTCGAGTAACTTTCAAAGGAAAACAAGCAGATCAGATGCACAAAATTCAATTTAATACTGTAGGAACACCTGCTAATTTATGCAGTTTTCCATGATAATTTCTAGAGACTGATGTGTGAAAATACCAGGAGATCAGCAGTTTCTGAAATAGAGCTGACAGGAAGGCTTCAGTAACAATACAATACAGTAAAGTAAAATAACTACTCTTTACAACTGTAGGGATCTGAAAAGCATCTCAGCTCTGCCAAGTAAAGGAACCTAAAGCTACAATGCACACTAGCTCACTTTAAGTATTCAAAAAAAGGTTGGAAAAAACACACCCAACCTGCATGGTGCTGATATTTATTCCCCTTAATACTAATAAAGCATCTATGTGTTTCTGATTATAAATAAATAAATAAATAAATAAAATAATAATAATAATAATAATAATAATAATAATAATAATAATAATAATAATAATAATAATAATAATTAATATGATGTATGCAGTTTTTGCTATAATTATGTTGATTATTTATTTATTTACTGCTCAGTATAGTAATTATTATGGTACAGGGAAACATTTAATTTCACTATATTTAAAGGCATCTGTGCTTACTAAATGTCTAGAGAGCACACAGTGCATACAGTACATACAGTACAAACACTAGCTTTAGATTTCACTCTGCTTTCTGTGTAAAGAAAATACATCCAATAAACCATTTCTACAGAATTATGTTGACAATAATAGCTTTGTGATTACATTCATTGACAATTACTTAAAATAACTATATAACAATTCTAAACAATGATCACCAGTTCCACACAGTTACTGTGTTCTGGTTTGTGTTTTACCATTTTTATGAAAAGTTACAAAGAATAGATTATGGACAAAGTTATCACTGTTATTAATTCATAGGAAATCAGACAAAATCCACCCATGCTACCTTCGCTTATTGACCCTATAACACAATCCTGCAATCCATGATGATTATGTCAGAGACAGGCAAGAGGCTGATTGCTTAAGGATGAATGCATTAAACAGTAACAGGGTGGAGGTCTGCATCATTATGCTTCGAATTATTTTGTGATGTTATTTTCCATAGATACTCCAAACTAGATTTGCCTCAAGAAACACAGTCAAGCAACCAGGTTTATTTTGTAACAGGGCATCAGGCTGTCTAATTTTCTAACAGAGATATATGGTGCATCATGTTAGGAATTACAACATTTTAACATTAACAAAAGTAAAGGTCTACATTACAGAAGCTTTTAGTATTCCTAACTTTTGTATGAAGTTGAACAAATTCTTGTCATACTGCACTGATCTGCAAATGTTTACCTTCGATTCATGTTTTGGTTCAACTCTTTCAGCAATCAGACATGTTACTGTGTTCTGCATTAAGGATGATATAAAAGTATTCTAGTTATAATTTCAGTTTAGATAATAGTGTAATGATCCAATAGAGATGTTGATGATCAAAGTTGTTAAATATAGAATAATTAGTGCAATTTAGGATGATGCCTGTCAGTCACATTGATGACTGACCTCATGTAGGCCGGACTGACCATGCTGGAGGCTGGAGGCTGGAATCAACAAAGTGTATGTACTTTTGTCCAGTGGTTTTTGGGACTTTTTGAACATAGGCCCCACTTTTACAGTAATTTATTTTTTTCGGAATCACTATAGATTTATTTCATGAACATGAGAATCATGAACATATGCAGTAAAATTTATAAAAGTCATGGATTTATAAAAGTCATGGAGCTTTCTGACTTGACAGACTGGGTCCAACATATATGCTTTTATTTACAGGCTACTTGTTTGTATTTCTGGTTTAAATTAAGTACATTCAAACAGCAAAAATGAGCAATCCAACATGTTAATAACAAGACATTTAAAAAAAAAAAACACACACCATACTGCTATGCTTCTCTAACCCCACTTTGATACCCACGTCTGCAGTCAACAGCATATAGTCATATTGCACACAAGTTTGCTGGGTTTGCTAGGGACATTTACACACATTAATATTTGATTGCTGACTTCAAAATCTGAGGCTATTCTTTTTTTAAAAAAATCTTTCTTTTTGTATTTCTGGGTTATTTGTTCTAAACTTGTACATACATTAATGTTTTTTTATGTTAAAAAAGCATGGTATTTTAGTCCTCTTAAGTCACATCAACCTCACATGTTTTGACATGTAATGCATGTTATGCTTTATTTTCATGTGATTTGTTAATTTTTACTTCTAATAACATATTATTCATATAATGGCATCTGTTTTAGTTGAAAATCTCAGGTTTCTTCTCAGTTCACTAAAACACACCTGTATGCAGCTAGGTGCGAATGAGTGTCTGAATGCTTGTGAGTGTGATTTTATATATATATATATATATATATATATATATATATATATATATATATATATATATATATATATATATTTATCCAGGGTGTATTCCTGCTTCACATCTAGTGAGATTCTAGATCCACCACAAAACCCTCACCACTATAAGTGAAGATGAATGAGTAAATAGCAGAATGTATGAAAGGATGAAATTCTGTGCATTCCATAGTGAAATTAAAACAAGACAATGATTCATTCACAAACTAGTGATCAGTGGGATCAAGTGAGCTCAACATGAAGCAACCTCCCACCCTCTGGAGTCTCCTAATCTTCTTATCTGAGACTACAATGAGGGTCAGACTGGTGCAACGTGAATGGGACGTTTTTATTTATTTATTTGTTTGTTTGTTTGTTCATTTTTACCCAGATTGCTGAATAGGACAAAAAAAACACTTATCAAGCACGTTCTCCAGCTTGTGGAGACTCTACAAGGTGTTACTTATTTAAAACAACCCAGAAAAGCAGAGCACCGTCCAACACAACACAACAGCGCGCTGCGTCCTCCGTCGTTAACAATTTAACACTGATATCAATACTGCAGATGAAGAGAAAGCCTCAGTGGCTCGTTTACTTACTGCGTCCGAAAACGACTGGATTCCTCCTCGGCGTGTTGATACGTGTTAAGCTGGGACGTGGTGTTGTTTTGTTGTGGTGTCCTTACGCAGTGGCTCAGTGCCGCCCTGATCCTCGCACCATGTTACCACCGGGACCAGCCGATTGTACCGGAGAGAAGACAGAAGAGAGGAGAGATGGGAAAGAGAAGAGAGCAGAGAAGAGAGGAGGAGAGAAGAGGAGAGAAGAGAGAGGAGAAGGCGCTCGGCTGAACACATGCGACTGGACGAGCGCATTTAAGCCAGGGGTGGGGTGGGGGGTGGCGGTGCAGGGGGCAGGACTACACCAGCCCTTTTCATAGGATGTCCAGCTTCCTATAACTGTAACATTCCAGTCTAGGGTTATAGACACGAGAAAGTAAAAGAGGACAAGATCACAGTAACTGCTGGCACGGTTTAATTGAGGTACATTTGCAATATATCAGATCTGAATCTTAATATAAACTGGTCCCATAATGACATACTGACTTGGTTATGTATCTACTACATTATGCAAATCAGTGTAAAGAATGTTGTCTAATTTACATACTATAATACTACAACGATGCATTAATATCCACGTGATTTAAACACAATCTGTTTTTTTATGAAATATAATAGGGTATATTAAGACATAGATTAGTGTGTGTGTGTGTATAGTCCTGCAGCTATGCCTCAGTTTGAGGTCAGAGATGAAGTGGCTAATTGTGATGGAAACTGTGATTATTTCAAGGTTGGCATCTGCTAACCTGGGTCACCCATGTAGCCACAGCCTTTATAATACATGCACAATTTAAATTAATGTCATACTTATTATTAATTATCCTATTATTTAAGCTCAAATGCAGTTGAATTTACATTTCCATCATTTGGCATATGCCCTTATCAGAACAACTTGCATTATTTCTTTTTTATTATTCAATTTAAGGGCCTTGCTCAGGGGCCAATCAGTGGGATTGAGCTCACAACCTTCTGATTGGTAGCCTAACACCTTAACCACTAGGCTACATGTACATCCACAAGTTACAGCTGCATCCCTGTAAACCTTAATATGGTTCTAGTAATTTCAAAGGCCAAGGAATTGAGTCACATCTCCAAGACGCACAGGAGATTCCTAATAATAATTTTTTTAAATGAAAAGAGAATATTCCCCATATACCTTGAATCAGCATGGCATGATTCATCAGCCTCAAGAAGAAACGCAATATATAATTTGATAACCAAGAATTTTAAATGTTTTACATTTCACGCTTTTACTACTTGTAGTGACCTCTATTGTTTCAAAATCTTAGTGGTTCATTCATCACCCTCGGAGAATTCTGCAGTCAGAAGTGTGTAATCATTGGACACTGTGTCCTTCGTATGGTACCAAAAAAAAAATTACATATAGTAAATCAAAAACTGATAAATCAGTTTTAAAATATATTTAATATAAATATTGAGAGGGGGGCATGGTGGCTTAGTGGCTTAGTGGTTAGCACGTTCGCCTCACACCTCCAGGGTTGAGGGTTCGATTCCCACCTCCGCCTTTTGTGTGTGTGGAGTTTGCATGTTTTCTCCCCGTCTCGGGGGTTTCCTCCGGGTACTCCGGTTTCCTCCCCGGTCCAAAGACATGCATGGTAGGTTGATTGGCATCTCTGGAAAATTGTTCGTAGTGTGTGTGTGAGTGAGTGAATGAGAGTGTGTGTGTGTGTGTGTGTGTGTGTGTGTGTGTGTGTGTGTGTGTGTGTGTGTGTGTGTGTGTGTGCCCTGCGATGGGTTGGCACTCCGTCCAGGGTGTATCCTGCCTTGATGCCCAAAGACGCCTGAGATAGGCACAGGCTCCCCGTGACCCGAGAAGTTCGGATAAACGGTACAAAATGAATGAATGAATGAATGAATGAATAAATTTTGAGGTGGATATGAAAAGTATTCAATATTTTACACCCCAGTAAAGAACTATTTCAAGAGTATTTAAATCCCATAACAAATTAAACTTCAGTAAACCTCACAAGATCAAAGCAGAAACATCATCAATGAATGCAGAATGTTTAATATCATAAACAGAGTGAGATGGCTATGTTATAAATTGTGTATGAAATACTGTGGTAAGGCGCCACAGCAGAAAAACGCCAAGTAACATTAAAAATTAAAGACTTCGATTAGAGAAAACTGTGATTCCTTCAGCCAAATTGGTAATATATTTCAAACACGAGAATCTGTTATTCTGAAGCACTGAGGAGAACATACCCACAGGATGAGTTGTTTTTTTTATTTTACTCTACTGTATATGACAGTAGGCAAAATCTTTCATTTTATTTATTCATCTCGATAGCTGGTTTATTCTGGTAAGGGTTGTGCTGGACAAGCAACCCGAGCACAGGAACACTGGATATGAGGCAGGAGTAGATGCTGAATGGAATGGCAAAAAACACAAAATGCTATTGTATACTCACAGAGGCTTGAACAGATCCAATTTAGATTAGATTGTAATGTATATGAAGGGGGAAGGCTAGTTTGCCTTGCACCACCAGAGTTGGGGGTTCGGTTCTCCACCTTGTTTGTGGAGTTTGCATGTTCTGTTGTAGAAAGGACATTATTTACGTTGCAGGCTTGCTAATTAGGGATAGATTTTAGGCATAGATGATAGGGATAAATAGGCATTTCATTTTAAACTTTGGATGGATGAATGGAAGGATGAATGGATGGATGAATGGCTGGTTGGATGGATATGAATGTCACAGTGGAACATGTCAGGTCAGGGCTCGCCAGGATCTTTATAAGGATCCTTTGATTCATGTATCCAAGCAAAAAAATATGACAATACCTTACATAAGACATTATCTTTATGCCCACTAAAGGAGATAATTTAGATCCCACTAAAGCCACAACCATTTATGAAAGAAGTCCAAGACATCATAATTGGCTGGGAAGGATAATATTTCCTTTCTCTCTCGTCCATCAGAACACCACTATCCATTAGTCTTTCAAGCTAGACATCATCATTACACATATCCAAAAACTGTCTACATTCACTGGAAGAGGCTTTTTTTGTTGTTTTGAATGAGACAACACTTGTTAGGGGGAAATGGGTTCTTAAAAAAGTCTTTGAATAGTTAGTGGATCTTAGTTTTGTAAAGGAATCCTAAGCTAAATCAGTAAAGTACTTCTGACTGATCACCTTTAGTCTATGAGAGAACATTTCTGTCCTGATGGAATTAAGTCTCTTTCAGGATGACCTACACCATTCACAGGGAATCACTGAATGGATCAGTGGAAATGATGGAAATCATATGCAATAGATAATACAGTCAAAAGATTTAACCCAGCTAAACAACCATAGATTTTCGAGACAAAGATCTCCACCACCATGATCAAATCACTTATCACAGTGTCAAAATTATGTGTTTTAGCTGTCAAACTTGACTGGCAATTATCCATCAATTCCAGGTCTTTATAACTCTATAATAATTAAACTAACAAGTACATTACTGCAAACCGTTAAACTACAAACACATCCAGAGTGTGCTGTGTGTACCAAGGATATTATGCAAATTATTTAAATTAACTAGTGTTATAATTAGCACAAGTATCATTTTGACAAACTTGCAGGCTTAGTGCATATGTCTGATCAAAAGAAATGAATGACATGCAGCTGGAAGCTAAAGATAGCTGATGCACATTGCAATGACTCAGCAAGTGCTGATTTCATTAGTTGTGCTGAAACGCAGCATCTCCCTACTTTCCAGTCTCTGCCCCTGTCCTGCACATAACTGCTTTACTTTTACTAAGTATTAAACTATAAACAATAGATTTAATATTATTGAATTATCTGCTATTCACTTTCATTGGAGGATTCGATCTTTCTGTCACCCAGCAGGTTTTTCTCATTCCTTGTGAGCAGCTCGATTTTCCTTCACATTTTGCTGGGTGTCTTTAATATCCCCAACGTCACCCTGACGCTGAGTTTCGGATGCTTCCGCCGCCCATCCTGAAGGCTCCTGGCAAACTGTTCACATTACTCACCCGCAGTCATCACCAAACACCCAGTTCACTTACCTCCAATACTCCTCACGTTACGAATCAAAAATAAGAAACACTCATAATCATAGATAATCACTTGAAATGCTGAGTGGTAGGTGAGCTCTGGTTTGCTCTGTGAACACTCGTTCACATGGGACTGTGTGGAGTAATCCCCCGTGAAACAATTTACTAGCGGATAGCTGATGGCCTATTTTCTGGGGCCCCCGCCACATACGCTGTCTGTCTTGCCCCCCCTTGCGCCTCCCCCCACGCAGATTTATGGAGGAAACAACCTAGGATCCCTTCTCTGTCAGTATTGTCGGGCGGGCTTAATGTTCCAGGATCACGCTACCCAGGGCCCCGAACAGTGTTCGATTAATTCGAAACTCGCCCCTATAGTTGTTAACCTTCTTCTCTTTCTAACATGTGAGGAGATGATCTATGTGGTTTTGGGAATTTTTAAGTCATATGCTCCCTCTTTGCCCTTTCCGTGATTATAGCGTATGTGGGCCTTCCACTCCTCGGTAGTATTAGCTGACCACTTTCTTTTGTCTGGGCTGGCTACCGATGGGAAGACACAACAGAGAAAGAGACCCCCCGTGGCAATCCCTGGACCAGTTTCGAATATGTATCCGATCTACCGTGGCCCAGATAAACCATCATCTTTACTGTTACCATTACATCATTCATTTTGAGGTTTTCTACAGGATAACCCCTCACCCCCCCCCCCCAGGTCTCCTTTCAACTGGCATTTTTTGGTCCCCAATCTTACCAGCCACTCCAGGGTGGGAATTATAATTATTTTACTCATAATCCCATGCGACTGGGTAAGTGTCCATCTTTGTCCCCAGGACAGTCTTTGCGAACTTTTGGTGTATTTTGTGAAGTGGAGGGACATTTGATTGACTACATAATTATGTACAGTCACCCAATAATATAGAATAATCTATATAGTTATGACAATAAGGCTCGCTTCTCTTTTTCCGCTCTCCACTTTTATCAGCGTGCCTTCCCTTCCCTTGCTAACTCCTGACCCCTCTGACCGACCTTCCGCCCTCCCTTCCGCGCCCCCCCCCCCCCCTTGCCCGTCCGCCTTCCTTAGCGCATATCACCAGTCACCCCCATATTGAGAATCCCTCTGTCATTCCTCGTTCGTCGATCTGATGAGGTCTGCTGGTCCCGTCTGTGTCCTGAAACGTTCCACTCGCCCGACCCCATGCCTCCACCCCTCACTCCCAACGACGCCGCCCCTTCTGTTCGCTTCAGCTATACCGCGACTGTCTCTTACCCCCAACCCTCACAATCCCCCCCGTTGGCTGCTCAGTTTTTTCACAGCACCCTCTCCCCCGCCCGCCCCAGCGCGTGCCCCCCTCAGCGCACTTATACTCCGAAAACTCCCCGCACACCCCCCCCGATCACAATCGTTCCCCTCCGGCTGCTCTCTCAGCCCCTTTGTTTCCACATTATCTCCCCCTCTCCTCTGCTGTCCCTGTCCCCCACGGCTTTTCCTGCCTCCGACTCTGCCCTGCCCAATACCTGATCGCCCAACCCCGCTAGGTGTGCACACCCTGTTTTCATTGTCTGCCCCCCTTTCCCGGTCCCTGCTCACCGGCGGTCCATTTCCCTCTCCCCCCCCCCCCCCCCTCCCCGTTCTGGTTGTGTCCCCTTTCCTCCCTCCCGGGTCCTCATCCCCCGCCCCCCTCTTTACCCTCCTGTTGCCCCTGTGGAGGTGCCTTCCCTCTAACATTTTCAGCCTCAAATACCTATCCTAACAACTACGAGAGACAGATGTAGTATTTTAGTAATTATAAAAAAGTGAAAAAGAAATAAAATTCTAAGGGTTGACTTATTCAGGACTGACATTTCAGTCCACAGCATTTAGTAAACACTAGTGTGATGTCATGTTATTATTTACCTGAGTCGCCCATCTTTCTCCTTATGAAATCATGGTAGGAAGCATATTTCAAATGACCTGGATAAATATTTAGTGTAGCTTGAGTTTCCAGAGAGAAATGGATTTTTACTGTTACAGCTATCTGCATCCTTTATTAGATAAGTGATTGTTAAAGATGAATGGGTTGTAAACACAAGGGGCACCACTGACCTTAAAATGGTATATAATGTCATTACTTTGCTGCGTTTGTGCCATTCTGCATGAGGATGTTGTTGTCTCATCCTTTACTTCTTTCACTTACAGTATCATTTTGGTTTTTTCAATCATACTCATCAGCACCTAAATACAATGGTCTAATTGTATAACTTTAGATCGCTTAACAAGTAGTGTTAGTTATGTATACATCTAAATAGACACCAAATGAAAGGAAAAAGCAGTGGTTTTTAGAATGCAGGCATTTTGCTGGTGTAGTTTGGGTTTACTTGTGCTTGAAGAGGAAAGTTTGACTGCAACTCATCAGTTTTCTCTATAATGAAACATTTTTATCCTGGTTGGAGTGCTGTCTTCCCGGTTGACCCACCTCCAATCCACAAGTTCAGGGACTCATTGAGCATGAGAGTCCTTTTCCATGGTCTTCACATGCTATAGATTTTACCCTAACCAAACATTTATGGGAGATATTGGCACGATGCATTAGATATGTTTGACAGCACTTTACGACCATCAGTTTTCATCCCTCTAGTACGGTTTTAGTGACTTGTGTAATCAAAATCAAGGCACAATATCCACAAAGCTGTTCTGGAGTCTTGTGATGGTTCAACCTTACACTCAAAACAGCACTGTTCCCCTAGCCTTCCGCAAAGCCAGAGTATCCACCATCCACCTGACAATATTAAGGTAAAAACCATTAAAAATACTTTTGTTTCATGACCTTCGAAGGTTCTCCTTACTTTAAGCCTCTCAGACTGCTAATCAATAATCAATATTTAGTTACTCAGACAGACTTGATTGTATTCTCAGCTTGTGTTCAGTGCTCCACAGTATCCACCATGAACAGGATAATTAGTTCATTTTTAAGCACTTCAGTACACTGAAGTGTGAAAACTTTCCCATCCCATAAAGATTTCCACATAAAACTGGTGCTCTAAAATATGCAGCATTTGCAGAACACACTGATAGCTGTATATATTTGAGAGTGAATGCTTATTTATAAAGTCAGTCTTCTTTGAAAAACAGCTCCATCTCACTGGGAAGTGTAAAGGCATACAGTATATCAAATGCTAGATTGAGATTGTTTGAATATGCACTTCGTGCTCTACTTGAGTGAGGCTGATGCTTTTGACATGAGTAACTAAACAGCAAGGGATGGAAAAATAAAAAAAATGAAAACAAATCTAAATTAATAATGGCAGTGGAACCCACCAGCAGGAGCAGAGCATCAATGCAATATTGATGAGCTCACTACAAGAGCAGCAGGAATTCCAGCCTTGTCTACGCAGTGGCTCAGAAGAATAGCAAATAGCTAATTATCTGGGATAATTATTATTTATTATTTTTTGCATATCCACAGTTACCATGTCTCAAACCGTTCATTAAATTAGAAACCATTACAACTCATAGTGTGCTTCAGAGAGTTAATGAATAAGTTCTAAACTACAAGGAATAACATTTATAAATAAGGACAAGAACAGTCAACAAGGTTATTTTACTTGGGTGGATTTGGGAAACTCCAACTGTGTAAAATAAACAAGAGCATCTATACCTTCTATCAGACATCAGTCGTAGATGAGCATTAAAATGCAGAAAGCTACACGGGAGCAAGCTTCATAAGGTAGCTCAATAAAACTAAAGCCATGGCTCAGCTGCAGTTCATTACAAGATAATAATCTAAGAAGCTAAGTCTGTAGTAAAGATATGATGATGCCAAAGACTTCAATCCAGAGTATGAACACAACAGTAAATTGACTAATATTGTGATCCTAATATACAAGGGAAGGTCATGATCAGGGGCTGCTGGTTTAAGTGGGTTATGAGGGAGAAGTCCCCAAAGTCATTAAAAGATAAAAAAGAGCAATCTATAATTATTTTAGGCTTTTTATCATCTACATCAGATTTTTCATTAAAACAAGCATCATAAGAACTCCTAAGAAAAATATAAAGTATGGTATAAAGAAGTGGGGCCATGAGGATGGGGTTGATTTCTGTCTATCCCAGACTGCGCATTCATCAGTGACAGGTCATCATGTCAGGTGATTTCTGCTCACTTCACTGAGTATCTGTAAAATGCCACAGCAATGAACAATATATAATCAATGATTGAGAAATACAGTCCCAGTCTAATAAATAAAATTACATGAATTATTTCATCTCTCATTCTTTTTTCCCAAAATATTATCGAAAGTTACCCAAAGGACAAATTATGCAATTCAGTTCAATTTTTATATTTTTATTGCACTTTTAACAGTGGACAATGTCTCAAAGCAGCTTTACAGAGCATAAGAAACATCATACAGAAAGTTTAATATTATATATATAAAGATTAGTATTATACAAAGGTTCAAGATTAATATTAGACATATTAAATGTGTTTGTATTTATCCCCAATGAACAAGCCTGAGGCGACTGAGGTGAGGAAAAACTCCCTTAGATGGAAGAGAAAGAAACCTTGAGAGAAACCAGACTCAAAAGGGAACCCATCCTCATTTGGGTGATACTGGACGGTGTGATTATAAATATACAGTCTGACAATTGTGATAAGAGTGTGTTATTGTGGACTAAAGACATTAATAGTGATAGACAGTGCTAGTATTAGCTATAAAACATAAATATGTTATGTGGGACAAGTGCACAATTAGAGTAATAAAGATTTGTGCCACTGGTGCAGGTTGATTATTAACTAAATATGGGAGGAAAGCAGCAGCATAAGAAGAAACACTGTTTAAACACAGTAACTTGGCTAGCAGAATAGCAATACACTCTTCTAGTCGGGGTCTTCACTGCCGGCCTTGAACAGTTTGAGGTCATCTAGCAAACACCCTGAAGCCAATATGGGGTATAACTCAAATATCAAACTCTATACAGAACAGAGGAGGGAAAAAATCAGTTACTGTCGACACTTTTTAGTAGCAAGATTCAAGAAAGTATGTAAAGTGGCATGTAAGTATGTAAAGTATGTAAATGGCATGTAAAGCCATTGAAGGTCCCAATTCAAATGCATCCCTTTTTTCAACAATAGAAAACAATAGTAATAGAAAAGCTAACTAACATAAATATAACAAGCATCACAAACATAACAACAGACTGCACATGACTACAGTAACATTCATATCGATGTGATAGGCATAAGAACAGAGACAGAGACAATGACTCAGAGACAGAGACTAAGAGAAATAAACAGACATATATAACACAACTAATGGCGACATGGCAGCAACACAGGTAAGGGCGTAGCACCGCCCACACCGAAACAACAAAACAAGTAACAAGACAACACATTCCAGGAACTGACAAATCTCCTGAAAGTCTTTTATTTAGTATTAGACTAATAATATCATGTGGTATTAGATATATGTTACATAAAATTGACAGTCAATTCAATTTCTCATCAGCTTCAAATCTGTAAATTGTTACAAAGTTTGACCAGAAATTCATTTCTCTTGGCTGATTTTCCATGGACATCATCAGGGCAAAATTTAACAAAAATAACAAAAAGCTCAGAAGCGAGTGATTTGTTTCTTCAAAAGCCACTTTAAATGCAAATCCAGTTCCAGAAATATCTAACTAATGAGTTGCATGGAAACAGTGACAGCATTTATACTGCGTTTGGTTTTTAGGATATCCATTATGCTGAAAATATAAAAAATTACCAACAGGAATGATAGAATTTAAGGTATTCCCAGAAGGACTAAGTGTGTATTATAACCACTCTGAAAACAAGCTCTGCACATACACACCATCATTTAGAATGCTAAGCAGTAAAGTACAGTTAAATAACACACTAAGTCACTTTTAATGATGAAAACTTAAGGATCATTTATTCATTATAAAACTGACTGACTAAAGTTTGAGCTGAAAGAATTCAGTTGGAGCCGCTGAACATTGTGTGTCATGAAGAGATTTTTCATTAATTAAAGACACCATCTGTTTGTAAATAATAAGCGAACATGTCTTCAAAAGAGTTCCAGCTGAATAGTTGTTTCAGTTGTCTAGATTTGTAATTTGTACTGTACAGTGAATATACCCAATCTATTTGAATATCAATAAACAAATACGACTCAATCCAATCGTATCTAACTGTAGATATTGTTATTCCCGTTATTATTACAATTTCTAAGCGTATTTGTTAAACAAATTTGTTGAATATTGAACAAATTAAAAAATTTTAAAAAAGCAAATGAAAAATCTGAAAGAAAAAATATGACGAGTTTTCCTGCTGGGTCTATTTACTTGCACTTCTAACCTGGCAGATTAAAGTAGCCTTGAAACTGAGAGTTACTTCAGTCAGTTTTGGATTTTTCTTGCACAGATGAATCTTTAAAGATGACCAAAGATCAGACTTGCATCTGCTGTGAAAAAACATCTGAGAATAAGATCCTACATTATGTCCTGACTGCTAATTAGGTTGTAGTTTTGTTGTTTGTTTGTTTGTTTCATGTTTGGTTTTTTTTGGGTGTTTTTTTAATCCAATATTTAAGAAAGAAAACTAAACTGGACTAACGTATTGTCAAATCAAACAGTAACTAAGTAAAACGTTAAGCTTCAGATCATAATGTATGGTGTTTTGAATCATTCACAGTACATTTACATTTAGCTTTTGGCAGACAGCTTTCTGTTTAAGTTTAACACTTACAGTATATGAGTGCTTAGTAGACTCTTTCACACAGATATTCTCATCCAAGAATACCCTGACCTGTGAACTAATACAATGTTAGGGGAATGTTAGTACAATGAATAGAAAAAACACAAGCGTAGAGATTTTGTGTAAATAAATTAAATAAGTGCTAATTCAAATGCTCGGTAGAGCCGTAAGGCTTCATTCTTTGTTTGAAGAAGGCCAGAAGTTCATTCCTCTACCAGTGCTGGCAGAGCAGCATGCATCTTAATCAGCTTGAATATTCTTTCATACACTACAGTATGTGCCTTGTAGATAAAATTATTAATTTTGCCAGTGTGATATAAACCTCCTCTTTCCAAAAAAAAAATGTCACCTGGTAGGTAAGCTGCATCAAAATAATATGTATTTAAAAAGAGATATATATAAAATGATCTAAATTCAAATTGAATTGACTGTTTTTTTTATATATTTTCAATTATCCAAAGTCCATTGTTCAAAACATGCTGTCTGCAGCCTTCACAGACAAATTTAATACTCAAGCCGTTAAAGCTAATAGAGTGAAAGTCATTTTTTCAAAAGATTTTGTTCTTTTATGCTGAATGTATGCTTAATCTCCTGCTTCCTGTGCATGGTTTTATTTATTCCTGCAGAGCTAATTTCTCAGAAGGCCTATGCTTTGTCTTTCTATAACTAAACATGGTTATGTAAGTGACCAATTAACCCAGTATGAGGAAGAAATTCTAGGCAAACATAAAAGAAATAAGGATGAACTGAACAACAAATAAGACAGACTCAAATATGACTGAATTATTGAAAATAAAATGCACTGTGTAATAGTTTAGAGAATGCACATAACATTTCAGATAAATAAACTAAGGGCAAATGAATATTTTAGAAAGCAGTATGATAAAAGGGCAGATACACTCATCACGTCACATCATGGCCTGGCACAAATTTCTTATTGTTCATAACTTCTGTTAAATGAGAGCCATTGTTTACAGAGCCATCAACAAATGAGTCTGGATTGAGTACAATTTCACTGTGCGGAGTTATGCAAGAATGAAGATTCAGTATGATTGTTCACTAGGCTTTACTAGAAGACAGGATTGGGTAATATTTTAAAAGAAAATCCTTTCCCTCCAGCAAATTTCCCTAATGTAGCCATTTGCTCCACAGACCCAAAGCCAATGCAAATCCATGCACACACAAAATCGTCTATGAATCAACCAAACATTTCAATATGTATCTTCATGAGTTATAATCTTTGTAGTAATGAGAGAATAACTAATAACACTAATCTGTTAGCAGATTATTAAGGCTGCTAATTAGTGCAAATGTCAAGAATAGCTAGGTTAAATAATTATATATTTCAAAAATAAATACATTAGCAAGGAGGCACGGTGGCTTAGTGGTTAGCACGTTCGCCTCACATCTCCAGGGTTGGGGGTTCAATTCCCGCCTCCTCCTTGTGTGTGTGGAGTTTGCATGTTCTCCCCGTGCCTCGGAGGTTTCCTCCGGGTACTCCGGTTTCCGCCCCCGGTCCAAAGACATGCATGGTAGGTTGATTGGCATCTCTGGAAAATTGTCTGTAGTGTGTGAGTGAAGTGAATGAGCACTCTGTCCAGGGCGTATCCTGCCTTGATGCCTGATGATGCCTGAGATAGGCACAGGCTCCCTGTGAACCGAGAAGCAGTTTCTAAATCTAAATACACCTTACCACCATTTTAAATTGTGGGGACTGAAACGGTGCCTAACACCTACAGTACAATCATACTAATACTAATCATTGGTTCTTTTCTGACTCATGTGACTGTAAACGTTTTAGTTTCTCTTGTGCGGTTACTGAGGCTACAGTTTCTCTAATTACAGTTACTGAATAATAAGTTGAGATCTCATTAAGGGGGAAAACTCACTTATTAAAAAATGTGTAGAATGATTACAATATTTATAATGTGATGTTTTACTTTACATTTCTTCTTTCCTATACAGTATTTCACAGAGAGTCACATCCATCAATTTTCCATCTACGAGCAACCTATACACACACACACATAGACACACACACACACACACATAGACACACACACACACACACACACATAGACACACACACACACACACACACACACACACACACACACACACACACACACACACACACACACACACACACACACACACACACACACACACACACACACACACACATAGTTATATAGTTATAGAAAGTGAGAATAAAGTAATTATGCTTACTAGTCATTATTCTTTTACTATATTCTCTCAGCGATGATGGGATTCACATTACAATTTATGGAATTAGGTCTGAAATGTTCCTCTTATGGAATTAACATGATATTGTAAATCTTAATAACTGAAAATTAATGCCATCCAGAAGCACCTTAATCATCACGTGATGGTAAAGATCGAGCAAAATCACATGTACCTCTTTGTTTTTAAATAGACGGCATAGTGGCACAGCAGGTAGCATTGCCACCTCAGAGCTCTGGATTTGAACCTAATCTTGAGTTTATACCTTGCAGAGTTTCTCCCCATGTTTGTCTTGGCTCCATAATACTGTCTATAAACATACAGGTAGTTGAATTGGCACAGTCGTTAGCTCTGGACCCACTGCAACCCTGACCAGGATAAAGTGTTTATTGATGATGAATGAACTCTATTTTTATCCCAAAGATAACTTATTTAAGAAATATAACTTAAAATCGAACAATATGCTCCAGAGGCATAATCAAAACTGAATACAGCCTGGTCTGCTTAGCATTATTGCACCTGCTACAGAGCATTATTTTACATTGAGACATATTGCGATCATATAGGAATGTAATATAAAGGTAATTTTCTGTGGTGCTGGATGATGGCTTTGCTGGGCTTGAAATTGTGCTCATATCGCTTTACATGCTTCTATCAGCCAGTCAGTGAGGAGAACATAATCCATCAATTATTCATAGCAAGTAATGCACACTTTGTCTGAACAACACACAGTGGCACTGTTAAAGATAAAAACACTTCCTGAAACTTTCTGTGTGACTTTTCCCTTAGTTTGGGAATATTAGTGGAGTATCAGAAGCAACACTGTAGTCAATGATTTTGTAGGAAGAACACATTAAAGCCCACTATGAAAATTTCAATCATTTGCAAAGATCCTTCGATCCTTTAAGTCCAATTTGAGACCAGCTTCACATTGGAGTGATTTAATTAATCTGGATTGCTCCAATTAGCCTCTCTGTGACTGTCTTAATCACCAAGACAAAAACCCAGACACCCCAGTCTGAATTAGCGTCATGCTGGAGGATTGTTTGCCTTATTTTTATGCAAAGAGAGGTTAAATGTTTCCGTTCTGCTCTCGCTGCGTTAATGAGAGTGAATTTGTGTATGTATTAAATTAGATATGACAGATTGTTGTTCCTTATCTAATCTCTAATGCCTGTGTCTGAAAAAGTGTTTGTCTAAAACAAAATACAATGGATACTATATACATTACCACCAAAGACAGAGTCCAAATTTATCTTAGATATATGACAAGACATCTAAGAACACTTCATACTCAGTAAACCAAGTCTACAAACAATATTATCTGTGACTTTGCAGCAAGACAGACAGCAAATAAGACTGAGAGATACTGCTCTTGAGCCAAGGCAAACATGGCTCCACCGAATCAGTCCATGCAAAGACCTACAAAAAAAAAAAAACACCCTTTGGCACCTCAAGCACTTTAATTAAAAGCAATGTGTTTCCATGGCAACAAAGTTGGGATGGGCTATTGTGTGGCGTAGGGGCTTGAGGTTTTTTTATGTCAGCATCTCACTAATAATATAATTGATTTCATTGGCAAGACATATTGCCCATGGCTACATATATAGACATCTAGAGGGGGGGGGGGGGGGGATTACGAAATTAAAAATGCAGAAGACTTGATTGATTTTTGAAAACACTCTTAAACATTAAAATAGGAAATAAGGTTAAAGTTGGGGTCGGTGATAATATACGTCACACACATACAGGGCCAAATTTAAGAGACTTGAATAGAAAGCAGAAACCAAGATTCTGAAAAACAAGTCACTGAAAATAGCCACATGACTATATAATAAGAAAACATTAATACATTAAGTGAGAAAAATAAACAGTGCAGATGTTCCCAGATGGGTGTAGTCCATGATACAGTTTTTAATTTTAAAACATTTCCACCAACAAGAGAAACATAACAACATTCATGGATAGAATGTAATACAATAGAGACGCCACCGGGGGCAGCATTATTGTACCCCACATTACTGTGCACTTGACAGTCCAAACACTGTTCAGATTTATTTAATGAGCAAAAAAATATAGACATATATAGGTTTGATGTTGAGTTTATGTGAACTTGAGCATGAACTGTAAACACTGGTCATTTGCTACTTTAAAAAACTAAAAGCATGGAGCAGAAATACCTTTCATAAAGGAAATTCAATAAGACACACAAGAACATAGCAGCAAACTTATGCTCAGTAAGTGGAATATAGTAAAAGGTTGATGTGGTCTCATGTAAGGCCCTTGATATTGTTCTATGTAGTGGTAAACATTTTGTTTTGTTTTGTTTTGTCTTATTAAAAAGATTTGTTATAAATTAGATTACGAAAAAAAAGACAAATGTTTTATTATATTTCTTATAGCCATTTTCATTTACAAGACACATTTAAGCCAATTCACATAAATAATTCAATATATAAATTTTTTTGCATCCCTGCTTTGTGGTACAAAATGCTGAGCAAGCCAAATAGTAGCAACAATGACTAAAGTAAATATCTGTATTTTGATTTCTTTAAAGAATTTCATTAAATAAGTTTGAAAATTGCAGTCATGCATTCAGTGCCTGTGATGCCTGGATTAGTGTGATATGGAAAGAGAAACAGAAGAGCAACTGATCTTGATCTTGAATGTCAGGACATGATCAGACTTTCACTTTAGTGTGTGTGTGTGTGTGTGTGTGTGTGTGTGTGTGTGTGTGTGTGTGTGTGTGTGTGTGTGTGTGTGTGTGTGTGTGTGTGTGTGTGTGTGTGTGTGTGGAATACACTTCTCTCCTCAGTTTGTCTTTACTAACTCATGGTGGATCACAATGAAAAACCTTCACACTGGTGTTTGGGATTAGGGGAGTTAGTTCTTGTAATACATCCAGGTATGGATTACTGACCAGGCCTACTGGCCACATGCCCAGGCTGCCACTAGATTGACAATAAATGATAAGACGTTTATTACATAATCACAAACAACACAATCCATTGAACACAAGGCAATGGCCATAAATTTCAGGACACCCTTATACAGAGTGACTTACTCTTATATAATTTATACATTGAGCACTTAAGGGTTAAGGACCTTTGCTCAAGGGTGCAGCAATGCTAATACAACCTTAGCCGTTCACATTGTAAATATTTTACACAATAGGCACACCAGAAATTCTTTTTTTTTTTTCAGCCATCGCTTTACCCTGGTCAGGAAGCAGATCTTGGGTGTTACTGGGAAGACTGTGTGCAAAAAAAACAAAAGCAAATTTTTACTATGGTTATGGCACGTAATTGACATGAATATCTGCCAGTCTTACATGCTGTTTCTGCGAATGAAAGCTACACTGCATGAGTTCAATGCTGCCCAAACCCAATCTGGTTACCATGGTGAGGGGTAAAATGGCTTCACTCCCACGGGGACTAACTAAGGGGTATTAGACTAACAAAATATGTCATTGTCTGAAGCTTTTTTGATTTTCCTTTTTTTTTTTTTTTTTTTTTTTTACACTTTGCAATATCGTGATATCAAAGCATGTGTACTGCTGTGTTCTAGAGGCTCATAAAAAAAAAGACTGTTCCCATTTCTACCTTACCAGGCTTTTGAAAACCAAAAGCAGGAGTTTCATGTCAGCGTCTTGTGTTTTTCCTGACCTTTTCTGCCATGAGAATCAATGGGAGAATTGAAAAAAGTGTTTAACCTTCAGCATATCACTTTTAGTTTTTTTTTACAGAACCAAGACACTATCCAAGGGCTTTCTGTAAAGAAGTAGCAGCAATACTTTTACAATGAAAATAACAAGCTACAACTGTATTGACTTTTTTCTGGTTTATCTAGAATTAAGTGCATAATACTGTCCTTCTCAACCATGTCACTTTCCATCTCTGCAAACACTTTCATGTATAAAGTTGTCATTGCTCACAGTCTCTTAAAACTATTTAAAATTCTCAAAAAGTAAACACAGCATATTCTAGTAAGGTGGAAACTTTTGTTCATGGTAGAACTAAATTGGCTGTGTAAAGATACCCAATGGAGGTTTGCATGATTCTAAATGAATCTGGCAGCACTGACTACAGGGGGATTGATGACAATCTATTATTTTTTATAGTTGATGACTTAAATATTGGATGAATTAAAGAACACCAAAAGTGTTTCCTTATGGAGATAAGCAGTTACTCTGAAGTATTAATGCTTTATAAACCGTTTCCATTGCCCCAGGAGCATGCAATAATCAGTGGGGGAATAAACGTATTTTCGAAAATATTCTCACATTAGACGCTCAGCAAGACCTATCTGTTTAGATTTGTTCAGCTTCAGGGAGAGTTTGGTGACTCAGATGAAATTAGAATTGTTTATTTATTTATGCATTGATCCCTCACATCTACAGCATAGTTGTGCTTTATGCTCAGCATCATGACCAGCAGGCAGCATGAAATACCATCTTACAATCATGTTTCACATCAAATGAAGTGTTTACTTGCTACAGCAGATGACAAGCATATTTGTTCCTCTAAGCAGATAATAAACTGAATTATCCTAACCATCAGATGTTTTGTTTCAGGGTGGTGTTGCGAGGTGAGGAAGTGAAAATTACACTGCTAATCAACAGAGATTGCACACAAAGATGTGAACTTATGTAACTATACAATCAGAGCCAGATCCGAGAAATGGCATTATTACAATTTACTCTTTCTTTGCAATAGAGAGAGAGAGAGAGAGAGAGAGAGAGAGAGAGAGAGAGAGAGAGAGAGAGAGAGAGAGAGAGGTAAAAATATAAATAGACAGAGGTTTTGAGAGGCAGATGAACATGCAGATAGATAGATAGATAGATAGATAGATAGATAGATAGATAGATAGATAGATAGATAGATAGATAGATAGATAGATAGATAGATAGATAGATAGAGTAGCCACAGGACCCTGGAGAAAATGATATCACAACAGCAAATTCAGCATAACGTCTGTGAGCTTTGTCTTGCTTGTATAGTAGATATAGTATCATCGTGACCATGGTGTGTGTCTTCTTGAAGCATTTACATGACACAGGACAAGACTTTGAATTGATTGTCATCCAGTCCCTTGTCATTTCTGAGTCCTGGCTCAGGACTTTCCATCTGTGCAATCAGATTGCTGCCACTGATCCAGGATACAATTATATGCCTTATTTTCAATCTCTCCAGATTCTCACACTTCACCCCATTGCTGCATTCTCTCCACCATCTTCCTGTATCTGCCCATCAGATGTAAAACAAAGGCCTCACTCGGTACCACATACTGTACACTCCTATGTCGCTCATGGAACAAGAGAGACAAGCATCCCTGTACCAGTTCTGAGGTGGTGGAATGAATTTCTGCTGGCTGTCTAAACAGCTGAGTCACTAGCTGTCTCCGAAGTAAGATTAAACACCCAGCTCTTCAACAAGCAATAAAAAAAGCACTAAACTTAAATCTACTGTAAAGCTTCAAACCCTTCGTTTGCACTCTGCTTTTTTCTTTTACCAGTACTAATTCCTTTTTAACAAGCTCTTTAGTATTCCCGATCCCTGGATTATATATACAAAGGATGTATTCGCTATGGAAACTAATAAGCACTTTGTGTAAGCTGGACTAAATAAAGGCAAGATAAATGTAAATGTTGATATTGGTTGATTTATGAAGAATTCTGCACATGCCAGATACTGTGTATAGTGCATTTTCATGGTTATAAGATATTTCATGGTTATTTTCCCTGCATCACCAGAGTGCTTCTGATCAGAAGAGAAATAAATGGAGCAGCCCTCAAGTGTATCGTTCAAGCTCTATTAAACCTCTTTGCTTCATTTGATTGAATACAGAGCAGATGCAATTAAAACCAGACTATAAGCCACCCACTACTAACGTGTCCACCCACAGCCTGACCAAACATCATCACTGGCTTCTGTGTGTCAGGATAGTGTTTGCCTATGTAATGCATTTTACCTAATAAAGAAGGTGTGATGTTAGAAAGGTAAAGGCTGGATAAGAGACGTTTTGTTAGAGCCTGAGAGCAAATTGAACCCAAGCCTACAGGTCAGTGTAGGTATCAAGAAAATATGTAAAGTAAACTCTTTGTTTCTTTGCTTAACTTACTCAATGTCCAGACATGTCAGTTTAAGCACTAATATTATTACATAAGCATTGCTATTCCTGTCACAATTATGCTATGTTTTACAGTTTCATCATATTATATTATCAGAGATCAGGTCCACTTAAATTAAAGATTGGGAAATAAACCCCTGGTGATGATTACATCATTTCAATGGACATTTTTCTCTAGCATGGATTAAAGAATCCTGCTCTCATGCAAAGTACTACTGAGGTCATGGATGGTTTGCACTAAGAAGGCTTTGGTTACTATGGAGACTGCAGTAAGATGGTCCCAATCTAATAAATGCTATAAGATTGAGCATAGATTACCCATTGCACTCTGCACCTCAAGGGACACCACTCTGATCTTCTGATTTTCAGCAGGTGGGGAAAACTAGGGTGTGTAAAGCACCAGAGCCATGTGTTGTTATGTAAATGTGTTTTTGTGAAGGATTCATTGCATCTTTTTTTTTCCACTGTCCCAGAATGGTTCTTACTATAGCATATGTTGCATTTAATGTGCCTCTGCTTTCATATTGCCAACCAATTCTGATTTTTATTTTCACTAACCACTGACAAGGATTGGATAATGCAAGATTAAATGCACTTTACATCTATTGTAAACCACAGTATTATTGAAAGTAAAAATCTCAGTTTCTTTTACCCCAAGTAAATATATCTCAAAGATCTTCTTTTTCTCTTATCCACCCAATGACTATTTGCTATAGAAATATCAAAATATTGGTTCATTTTTGCAGATAAATTTCATCAATGGAGAAAAAACAAGAATCACACAATTATCTGCAGATACTTTCTCACGATATGCACTGTAAATAACACTTAATTCAATGTGTGTTGAAAGATGGATAAGAAAGCGGAACTGACATACTAACTAATAAAATGTTTCAATATTCTGGAATCTCATTTGCCTTGCTATTTGCATGCTTTTATCCATTGTACTGCTGCCATGAGATTTGCTGATTGGATAATTAATGATTATATAAAACAATCTTGTGTATAGTTAGGGCCATGTTCAACCACATGATGTTACTGGTAAAAAGTTGCTGTATTTCTGTAATTCAGCCTTTTGCATTTTGACAGGAATGATGTAAACACTGGTCTCACTGGATATGGAATCCTGACAAGTTTTTGTTCAATACTGAAATCTCACAGTAAAAGGAGTAAAACTATACTCAAAATAGCCCAAATAAATAACACAGAATGTTTCTATCAGTTTTGTGGATTGAAAACTGATTCTAGGAAGTGTCTTATGACCACACAGACCACGTCTAATCTAACAAATCGGTCCACATCACTGCTGATATTGAACAATTGTTGTTATTAGTTGCAATTTCCTCATCACCAGCCACAACAGCCAATTCATTGCCAGTAATAAAGGTGTGAAAGGCTATCAATTCCATTCAGGATATTAAACATGAGGCATGAGCAACGCTTACTTGGAAGAAAGAAACTAACTGCAGAAGCACTAGTCTAAAGGTACAGGGATTTATCTCTCTCCTGCTGAGGGTGTTAGTGACCTTCACTGCGGTACGGTGATTGTGTGAGTTCTCTGTGATTCTCACCATCTGTCTCTGGACTGGACTATAGCTAAAACTCTCTGGCTTATGAGCTATAATCCTCTATCCAGCTCTGGCTCTTCATCTCTCCATCTTCAGATCTGGCTCAGTATCAGATAATATTGCAGCCACTGAAAACTTCACACTACTTGATAAAACATTTTTATACATTTGTACCCAGGATCAGTGCTAGATTAGTATTCCAGTGGTCATAGTGTGATGATTTTAAAGAGGTCTTGTGAGATGGTCTGGAGTATTGTGGAAGGAATCAAATCCAATGGACAAGTGGTAGAATTACAGGACAAGTCACCTAGCTGGATCTCTTCAGGGGAAGACTTGAAGGTCTGGCAGGTTTTGAAACTTCTGTGACAAATGTGACAAATTCTTCAGCAGTCGGGGAGGACAAAGCAGGAGAAGCAAGGGGTTGAATAGTGAAGAAAATTTGTTGTGGACCCGGGAGGATCTTGTGCACTCCAGGGGCAGGAAGCTATGAAAGGAGCAAAGGTTTCAGCATGATGATTTCATCATGGTATGATAATTGAGATATCAACTTTTGATTTTATTTGTAACATATAAACCATATAAATCATAGGTTAATTGTGTAGTTTAATGAGAAAGAGAATGACATCTTTTGCAGAATACCAGTTAATGATGTTTCCCAGTATGGGAACTTTGTCACCTTCACACAATCACCATTAATTGGCTCCAGAGAGCTTTAGCTATTTATTAGCTAGATCAGGTTGATTTACCTTCCAGCATGTCGATGATTTTTTACATTGTCACAAAGCAATAAAAAATATACATATAAATTCAGGACATTTATAAAAAAAATGGTTTAGTGGAAATGTAACAATTGCATTGTAAACATTATTGCTTGAAACATGGTGGTCATACAAACTGTGCCTTTTCCATATCTACACCACTTTTCCATGTCTACACCACAATTGTCTTTGCACATCCATCAATAGTCACAACTGTCAAATATTGCATCTGTTAATACTTGGACAAAAGAACATGTTGGACATGTTAGACAAATAACCACTTACAATTAATTGTTGGCATTGTGAATTTTCTTAACTTTGCAGAGGAGCAGATTTTCTTTTGCATCTGAGTGTAAATCAGAAGTACAGTGTAACTACAAAGATTCTAATTTCCAGAGCAGGGTTTATGTAACTCTTCATTCAACATAGTGAACATGTTTGGAGGATGCTGAAGCCAGAAGAGAATTTGTTTAGAGAATGAAAAGAATGAGAATGAATCATAAGAACTGATTTTATTTATTTATTTGTTTGTTTTTGCATGAGATTGAATTGAGGATAATGAATGTGAATCAACCGATTCTGCTGATTTAACTCATTCTGACATCACTTATTATTTGGCTGGTGTTTTTTCTTGTTTTTATTTGTTGATGTTGTTCAAATGTTCTGGGGAAGTATTATCCAGATGTTGATTATTTCTTTATAACAGACATGGTAACATGGTAAATGCTCTTTTAAAAGAAAATGTTTAACTGTCGACAATCAAAAGTAGAAAGTCCTATGTTTCAGGTGAGCTTTATTTGCTTGTTACAGTAAAGTACATTGTTGCTATGGAATATTAATGTACCAATCCAGCTGATGTTACTGGCAAATTGGACAAAGTGTTTCAGGGCAAGAATGTGAACTCTAGATACAGTTCTTATATAGATGGTAATTACTTCAAAGAGAAAAGCCTTCTCTACAAGGACAAAATTTGAGTAGACTGAGGTAGGCAATCCATTAGGATCTTCCAGATGTAAACACAGCATTTGTGCAGTGTACTAAGTGTTAGTGTAACGAATTATAAGTGCAATATAAATGTAATACATTATTTGCTTTTTCACAAAAATCCTTATTGTATTACTTTATTATTTCCAGATGTTCTGTTGTATGTTTTATGTGCAAGTGGATTTAGAATGCGAGGATTTATTGTGTGGTAGTGATGTTTCTGCATGGCAAAGATAAAAGAGACTCAGAGGTACAGTACACAGGGGTAGGTTTCAGAAACTTTGAACCTTGCACTAAAAACAAGAGGAGGTAAAGAAGCAACCTTCTGTGAGTAAGCTGTATGGAGTGAAAATACGCTGCCCACTCAGTGATACTTTGCATCACGCAGTCACTGGCTACCCACAAGACATTTTTCATGACCTTCTAGAGGGCATTGTGCCAGTTGAACTCTCTTCATCTTCATATCTCTCTCTCTCTCTCTCTCTCTCTCTCTCTCTCTCTCTCTCTCTCTCTCTCTCTCTCTCTCTCTCTCTCTCTCTCTTTTGCTACCTTAAAGACATGACTGAAAATTAATTATTCTCTCTTGAAACAGAGAACCATACTGTTAGTACCTTTGCTAAGACTTTCTCTGATAAAACCATTTGACTTTCTCTGATTAGACCAACCCACCTCAGCCAATTTCAAAGGCTTTCGCCAAAAAAGGCTTAAAAATTGCTGGTTGAAGCCATTAAAACTGGACATTGCTTGGTCTACTTCCTCTCTTAATTGGGGTGATGTCTCACAGGAAAATAGCTCATGGGAAATTTTGGTGCTGCCTAAAGATATAGTGACTGTGACTGTGGCATCAAAACGTACACAGTTGTCCAGTAATAACTTAAGTTGCAAAATAAATGAGCACAGAGAAATGCTGTGATCAGCAATCCTGGTATTAGATTGAAACCAAAACATCATAATTCACTGACATTCTGCACTCACAAACAGACTGTGTAACAGTTTCTTTACACAAAATTCCTATATTTTTGCACAATGTACAGTATAATATACATAATGCACACTGGTCAGTGCTGCTTTTTGTGTGTTGTTTTTGGTGTGTTTGTTTGTACCGTCTTTTGTATTGCACTGTTTGCACTAGGTTGCACAGATGCACTTTATGTGGCTAGGACAACTTACAAAGTCTGTCTTACGATACAACTTACAACAACTTACAATAGCTCTGTCTTGTTCTGTGAAGCTTTGGTTTGTTCTATGATAGCACCATGAGCCTGGAGAAATGTTGTCTCATTTCACTTTGTACTGATTCAGCTATATATGGTTGAAATGACAATAAAACTTCTTTATTCAATTCATGAATCACAAAAATGCACATTAGCTGCCCAATATCATGTTTACTCCATAATCCATTAATGAAGGATAAAAAGTTTACTGTTTAACACTGTACTAGTTAATGTGGGACTAGTTAGTGTGGTACAATGTGGTTGTGAACCAATTCCATTTCATTAATGGACAAATGTTGGTCAATAAAGACCAATCAAGTCTATGTGCTGTACAGTGTGTTTTATTTTAGTTCAGAAAGTTGCATAAAGAAAAACTTACACAGTAAAAATGAATGTGAACTGTTTTAGACTGTTTTAATTTTTTTAATTCATTAGAAAACAAAATAAATCAGTTGGTATGTTAACTCTGCTTTGAGACAATGGGAATTATTAAAAGCGCTAAACAAATAAATTGAAATTAACTTATTTGAGTTAATATTTCAGTATGCCTTATGGACACCAAGTGAAGTGAATTTTTAAGTACAGTCTACATGAGAACCAATTAAGCAAACTTAAAAATACATGTTTTCCATATTTTGTATATAGAATCTGGTAATGCAATAACAATTCATAACTGCTATACCATAAGTGATAATCGGAACCAACTTTCTCAGACATTCCACAACATAACGTCCAAAATGTCATTCTTTAAAAACCTATAAATATTATGTTGCTGCGTTATAAGATTCTTTGGGATGTGTTATTAGAAATAATCGGCCATTGTGGTGGTAAGAATAACTCTACATTTTGTCCGGCTGCATTGTTGCTTGTTTTCCCACAATAACATATCCCATCCATTTTATTTCTCGCTCATCATGTTTTATGAAATTTTGCTGAGGTCTTGTCGATGAATCCCAAAGGTCAGACAGCAATCCAAAACAAGTTGTGGCATAATTCATACAAAGCCACCATGCTCAGGAATCTTTCATGACATAAGGAACCATTTTTACTGACAGGAAGTTCTGATATTGATTTCAAATACAGCTTGGCATTTGTGATTCTCTTTTCATTTGAAATGGACATTAAGTCCTATTAGGAAATCAATAAAACCCACTTTTCACCATTTTCACCATTAAATGTACATATGGACCTTAGAAAACAATATGGATATATGGACAGAACATTTTACAGAACATTTAACATCGTAACTATTACAGAGTTTTATACAGTATTTTTAAAACATTAATTTGATCAATTTATCACTTTTTTGAGATGCATATTTTAGATATTGTTGTCTCCGATGTCTGCTACATCTCCACAGTAACAAAAGGAAAACCAGGACTGATCAAGAAGCATGATGAAAGAAAGCTTCAATAGCATGTATTGCCAGCAAGGGAGAGTTGCTTGATGGTGTTCCTGTTCATCAACTGCCTGACAGACTCTTAGTGCTGTTAACATAGTGCTCACAGTATGATTGTGTTCACTGAAGCATATAAACAACACTTCAACAGAGTTCAAGCCAATATTGATAACTGTAGGTACAGATGTATCACATTATTACTGCATGGTGACACTTCAACATCTTACCACACTTTAATGTCTACTAAAAGCTCTCAATTTTATCATCATTTAAGTCTACTTCCATGCTCAGCCATCTCTATCCTTGGTGACTTATATTCATCTGGATCTCTTAATGTTTTTTTCTCTGGACATTGCATGTCTATCCACTTTCTCCCTTGCCTAGGAATAAGCAAGTGCTAATGAATTGTTTTGGCTCCAAGACAGATCCATGGAATCTCAGATATTTATTAGTCTATCGGCTTTAGACTACATTTTATTCTATCACTTCTTCTAGCTCCTTGGCCCTCCAGGGGGACAAGCTCTGCATTGCTGTTGTTTTGAGGATCTTGTTTGTCCTTCTGTGGATAGGATGGTAAGTTCATTCAGTTCAGAGGTGGCTACCACTGCAATGTTCTTCTCCTGCATCAGGTAAGGTGTGTGTGGGACAGAAGCGGCAGGTCATCAGCAAGTCATGGTCCAAGACGCCTTCACTGTAGATGCCTTCATAATCCGGTAAGAAAAACTGCTAGCACCCCTACTCAACAATAGACAATCTAGAACAAAATAAGAGATGCTGTATTCTTTACAAACCATCTAGAGGCTGTTAAGCAGCTAATTTGTCAAATTATGATTTCAGTTCATTTGAAATTGTGTAGGGTCTGTGGAAATGCTGATCAGATGATCTATAGTTATATATCTATATATCTACTAAACATGAACAAAAAAAATTGTTGACATATTGTTCAAAATTTGTTTATATACTGGTTGTTAACTATCACCTAGCAGGTTACTAGCAATTTATTAAAGATTTGTTAAGTGTTTGCGTTGTATCTACAGTGGACTATTCAGTTTATTGGCTTTAGTCTAAAACCAATGCTGTCTCTTACAGTTATTGTCTTTTTACTGCAGCAATACAAACAGCACTACTGCCATCTAAAGTGATATTTAGGTGGTACAGGGTAAACTATGTAAAGCTAAGCAGTGCTACTGAAGACATATTTAAAACAGAAAAATCCTTGAGGCGCAATGCTGCATCATGCCTTTTGAACTCACTTCTAACTCTTATCAAGTAATAGCCTGAAGATAGTCAAACATTAAACATTCATCCAAGCAGCTTTTGTGAGAGAATTTATGCTGATGCCATGACTGGTTATGCTTTTCTGTGCTCTGAAGAAACTACACACACATTTTCCACAGCTTGATTTACACATTAAAATTCAAATCTCTGCTCATATTGAAATATGATCTAGCTGGAGGACAAAAACTGGAGAAATGAGACTTTCACGTTAAACTCTAACCATGCACAACAAAGCAGAGAAAGGAAAGGAAACCATAGCTTATGTGCAACTGCAGAGAAACTTGTGCCTTATTATTCAACACTGGGCATGTCTTAAACAATATTAATCTACTGCACTTTAAGCAATACATCTTCACCATATGCAACTGAACACATGTTTAAACATTAAAGCCTGATAACAACATATTTTTAAAAATTTTAAAAAGGGTTCAAAAGCTATTTTTGCTTTCGATTGCCATTCACATGTACAATTATACATTTATAGCATATCAGACTTCAAACAACATACTTTCTGCACCAATTTTTATGCCATAAGTAATATTTAACATTCTAAAATTAGAAGAAGTAGAAAAAGAAGAAGGTTAACAGTGCTCATGGTTGTAAAAGACATTTTAAAAATGTAAATGCTGCCATCTAAAGTGATGTTGAGGAGATGCATGACAAAAAATAAAAAAAAATAAAAATATTTATTGAAATATGTATTTCAGCAGATGCTTATTGTATAAATGTACATGATCTCAATGGCTTCCCATCTTCCCCAGCTTCCCTAGTGTTATGACATTTAAGACACATCTCCTCCTCATACTTTTTAGTTGATGCTAAAATTGACCACATTTTAATACCGGTATAAATTTATTGTCCTCTAAGGGCAAATCTACAGATACAACCTGACAACTTAATAGTCACCTTTTTTTAGTTCTTTTTTAGTTCTTTTTTTAAGTTTTTATAAAGCAGATTTGATTGACTCATGTTGTTTGGACAATAAACCCATTATCTAGGAAAATGATGAGTTTAATTAATTCTAGAACATAATAATAAGTGATATTTACTGTTCTTTATTACTCTTGATCTTAGTGGCAAAAAATCAGTTCACATGCAGTCCTTAGACACATTATGGCTTCATTTTTATATCATTGGTAATGCAGAAATTCATTCCACACACGATCTTTACTACTGAAGCCGGAAGCCTTGTTTACAGAGAAGCCCTGCATGACTATGTGATCATGTACAGGATATACATACTAAATTACAGAATATCATAAACATACATATAAAGATATAGTACACTTCTGTCTCATTACATATACAACATTCCCCATACACCAATTTACAGTTTCCCAATTTACTTCAGAAAAGAATATTTTAAATATGAAGAAAAAAACATCCGAATATGCTGCCTGACTCCACAGCAATTTTTGTTAATAAATGTCACATTGTACATTCTATCAATTTATAGTTGCATTTAGTGTTGTGGAACATCCAGGAAAAAAGTTATTTTATGTTATCTCTAGCATTATCACAGTTATAAACAATCATTCCCTCATCAGCCTGTCTTTAAATTAATAAGACAAAAAATGCACCAGGTGTTACCAAGAAACTGCAAAGTCCTCCATTTTTACGACTTTTCAGTGTCTCCTCACTGAAAGCTTCATCAAATAATCTTCAAATAATATTTAAAATCTGTGTACTGTATATAGAGCATCTGAGATCTAAGTCTGTTCAAAAGCTGTTTCTAAAGAAACAATATTATCTTAGAATCAGTGAATAAATCTGATTTCTCTTGGAGCCAAAACTACTGTCAGACTTGTTTTTATATAAAATATGTGGTATGGAATCTATATAAAATACACTGTACAATATATGTTATATAGAATGAATTTTTATATATGGTTTTACATAACAACATTCTGTATTGTCTTTTTACTATGGTAGAAAACTATAAACATAGCATACAGTATATCACAATTATCGTATATATCATACACTAAACAAAAAATAAAAGGGCACCAAAATTGATAGAGATTTTTCATTTCGGGAAATGAATACTCATTCACCTGAGTTATTTACAAATCAGTGAAGAAAACAAATATCACAGAGTGACAAATTTAATTACTAGTCTTTTTGTCTTCATAGTGTGATTGGTCAACCAATCAGCCAATCAGCTCGGTATTTTATATAAAATAATGTTGGTTTAAAAAAAGTTCATCTCTTGCTGCTGAGTCACTGAGACCCTGAGTCACTGAGTCATGCAAGAGCAATATCTAATGTCCATTCCTATCCTTATTTGTCAGAGTTGACGCTCTTTTTGTGAGGGTACTTCTGTGCTATCCCGTATGGTACATGTGCAGCAATCGTTCCCATCTCTGCAGCACCTTCAATATGGAACATCTGATCATCAAAATAGATGTGGGGTCGGATTTTCTCTAGCATGGGGCCTTTGGGAGCTCCAGCTAAAAACAGGGCTTCGTCTGTTTCCAGTCCCCAGGCACGTAGAGTCTTTAAAGCACGGATCCCTGAGCTGGCAGCACTGCGAGCAGTCACCAGATAGGTGCGAATGGGGCAATCTAATCTGTGGCCTTTAGCATAGAACTTTTTCTGGAGCTTTCCAAGGACTTCAAGGAAACTTTTCAGTGGACCCTATAAGTAATGAAGAGGAGAAAAAATTGCCGGTTACCCCCTTGTTGGGTATGCATTGTATCATAAAATATATAATGTACAATTATTGGTAATTTTTATGTAATTTTCCCATGAAGATTACAGACTGTAGTCCATCTGTTACCATCTACCACTGAGCTGCTATTATATGGATGGTAGATCACAGCTGTGATACTGACAGTGTGTGTGTGTGTGTGTGTGTGTGTGTGTGTGTGTGTGTGTGTGTGTGTGTGTGTGTGTGTGTGTGTGTGTGTGTGTGTGTGTGTTGTTCTGATGTGAGTGCATCAGGTGCAGTTGTTTGGCTAAGGTTTTTAAACAATGATCACACTACCAACTACTGTTGGTTGTGTTGTTGATGTTGATGCACTGAAGAGACAAAAATCTTTTTCCATGTTCCATATCTGTTGATTGTCAACCAGCATTTCCTCTGGCTTTATATGTCACTGTTGTTCTGAACCTATATGGCATGTTTGGCTGATAAATTGTAAATACAACTGTAAATACAAAATAGCTATAAATTAGGTGAATGATTAATATGCTGGCAACCGAGGCCCTGATTTACCAGGATCCTAAGTAACAAGCTCTCCATGTGCAAAGGGTTAAATCACGAGCTCAACAAAGTGTGTTGTTTGTTGTTACTTTATGTGTTTGTAAATGCAAACAAATTGCTTAAGATTGGGTCACTTGCACAGCTGAGGATGTAAACAATATATTGCATGCAATTATTTTTAAGAACAATGTTGATACACTACATGATCTAGCAGCCTGTTCTCATTTTCCTTCTCATGCTCAAAGAACTTGTCCAGGCCCTGAGCTTTAAATATTCGTTCCGACTCATCAGAGAAGAGAACAGCATCGCCATCAAATGCCACTCTCAGCTGTGTCTCCGAAACTTCTATCTGCTTCTCTGCCATGAACATGGTGGCTGCTGCAATGCCTGAGAGGAAAAAAAACAAGACAGAGAAAATACTGCTGGCTGCCGGTCAATATGGAGTGCAAGCTTTTAGGATCTATGACACTTAAAAGCCTTTAATGAAAGGCAGCCATTAGAGAACTGCATAACAAATAGGTCACTGCACTTTCACACATACAGAAACATTCAGCACTTAGTACTAGCTAACATTCGCCTTCTTAATTTAATATAATTTCACATGAAATACTTTAATCTTAATTTAATTCTATTTGGTGAAGTGAATACGGCTTGATTTGGTCTAGAAGAGCTAACTGTTTTTGCTCATTAAGCAGTTTTGTTACTCTGATATCACATTAGCAATGCCTGTGGGATAGCCTTGACCAGCTGGCTATATGGAGCTTCATTTCATAACCACTGACAGGTTACCTCTCCGATTACATTCTAAATATATTGCTGTAACTTATTTACTCTGCCTGTCTATCATACAGTAGCTAGCTACAGTGATCAACCTCTGCTGAAGATAATCATTTATATAAGATAGAACATTAAGCTATAACAAAGGGATTTACTGCACTCATAGTAAATTTAAAAGGCTTAAGGCTGCATCGTTGTTCCTTTTTTCTCAAAATGTTGTGCACTTTGAGTACAAAATCATTTACAGTAACTCCAGACTAAAGGCTGTACCATGGCTATCTTTAACAAGCTACATTTATCAGACATGACATTTTAGTGAACAGTTATGTGAATCTCGTGTGAATGCTTTATAGTGGGTTATACGGACATAACGTTTGGTTAGATATTGTGGTTATATTTCAAAAGTCCTAACAGTTCATGAATTTTATGATTTTTTACAGTGTCCAGGATTTCACCCAGGCACCAGATACTCAACAATACAATCTGGAAACTAACAGATTTAGCAAACAACACTCTGTTGTTTATAGAATAATAATCAAGGTTAATCCTAATTCTAACATTAACTCTTCCAGTTGCATCAAATAAAAATACTTTATACTTTCCTCATCCTATGCATTATGTTAAATATAAAATATTAAATTAGAACTTTTGTATAATATTAAGCTTTGTATAATATTAAACCTTTGTACTAAATTTCTTACGGTCTTTAGAATGTCCATTGTTAAAAGCGCTATACAAATTAAATTGAATTGAATTGAATTGAACTGAAATATTATGAATGCAATTCTGAAAAGTTTTGGGTATTTTGAATTATGGGGATGTGGTAGCCTGGTGGTTAAGGTGTTGGACTACTGATCGGAAGGTCATGAGTTTAAATCCCAGCTCCACCAAGCTGGCACTGCAGGGCCACTAAACAAGGTAATCAGCTTTCAATTGCTCAGTTGTATAAATTGAAATAAAAAATGTAAGTCACTCTGGATTAAGCGTGTCTGCTAAATGCCGGAAATATAATGAATGTAACTATGCAGCCAATTTATATTCTCTGAATGTGATGACTTTGGTCCAGTTTGTCCTCCCTCACCTTCAGCCAGTGCCTCCTGCACCTTTTTGGGGTCAGCTGACAGGTACAGGTTTGTGTGCCATGCTTTCAGGTAGCCAATTGGATTACTGCCTCCTGTCATGCAGAACCGCTCGATGAACAGATCTGAAAAAAAGGGAATAAAAGTATATACTGCATTCATTCTGTACATTAGGACAAAGGGAAGTTAGGTCACTGTTTGATATGATGGGTTGTTATGTTCTTAAGTTAGGAGTTATTATGATGAAGAATTGTGGTAAGCTAAATAGGCTGGACTTATATCTGAGCTTCCACTGGATGAATAGATGATTAGATCCAACTCTACAACCCTGTGTTCATGTAAACATATATGTGTGGCTTTGAACACAATGTTATACTGAGAGTTTATTACTCCTTCATAGCAGAATGGGTCTGTATCAATTTCACTTTATGAACTGGTGCAAATCTGAGTAAACAAGGGTTAATTTGATGAAAAACCTCATTTGATTTCAAACATATGATATTGATGTTATAAGTAAAGATTATTATCGCTTATCCTGTCCTTTATCCCTTATCTTTAACTTTCTGTCTTAACATACGACTAGAGTCATTTAAATTGTTATGAATTTGTAAGTGTAAGAACATATTCAGCAGTCAGTAGCCACTATGTCATGCACAAATTGTTCAGTCTCTCAATCTCACAAACTAAATTTGTCATTGTTTCTGTTTAATACCCTGCCAAGAAAAACTCTGTTAGATCAAAAATTTTAGATCAAAGCATAATGCATATATATGCAGAAATATCACTGTATTATATTTGATGAGTAACAGATGCTTGTGGGAAGGTTTCCTCTTTATCTAATGGCACTTCACATGGTGTCCAAACACACATGAGGAGAACTCATTAGAAGATATCACTGACAAGTCAAGTGGTTTAAGCATTGAGCAGTGTGAGCGTGACGGGCTCAAAAGTATACGATGTCACTTATACTTATTTTTAAAATAGAATCTAAAAAGAATAGAATAGAATTAGAATAAATAGAAATAGATTAGAATTTATAAAATAAAAAGCAAGTTTAAAATAATGAAAGAAACATGAATAATGACAAAACTGTTGAAATGAAAAATAAATTAGATCCGATATCATGATTTTGAGAGGATGAAAATAAAGAATATTTCTATTAAAGTTCAATACTTAAATTTTCTATTAAAGTTATTTTCTATAAAGTTAAAGTTATTAAATCTTTCTATTACAGTTCAATATTTCTAATATTTTCAAATTATAATTAAACAGTTATAAAATGTTTGTGTAATGAATTTTGGATTTTTTTTTAATTATGTGTTTCTATATTATATATTTAGATGGTCTTTAATCTTATAATGAGGAATAATTAAACATACCCACTTACAGTGAAGCACCCAGTGTTGATATTATAAATGTTTATCAATAAATACATAAATAATTTAAGAAATATTATTGCTGTTTTATAATTATGCACAAGTCGTTAATAGTTATAAACGTTGTTCTGAATATTACAAGGAATTATCATGAATAGTGACACAACAGAATTATAAGTTATTAATTAATTAATTCTCAATTTAGCTTTATTGAGCATCAGTTTCATAAAATGATTACAGTTTCATAAAATGATTACAAGAAATCATTAACAACTATGATTATTAAATTTCAGTGATTTTAAGTTTTAATTCTTTTCCATTTTAACATGTAATAATAAGTTTTAATGATTTATGCAAAGTGCTACCCTGACTGTCTCCTCAGCTGCTGTGATTATTTTGAGAGCGTGGCTACAGGAAGAAGCGTACATTTCCCACATGAGATAAACAGTAGACCGTGGGAGTCTTTCCTTAATTCTTTTTGATGGTTCAGTTAAAATATTCATTCAATAAATTCACACAGCTTATCTGTGAACAGCATCTTTTTCTTGTTGCATGTTCTTGTTTACTGGGAAGCATTTTATTTAATGGGTTTGTTTTAAATACCTTTGGCTTCAAATAAGCTTTATGTAAGAAAATAATACAATAAAACACACAAAAATAATACTAAACACATAAAATGTGTACAGTGTGTACAGATTTATTAGTTTTGTTAAAAATGAGGCCAGGACAGAATGCTGTTTGTTTGATTTGTGAATTAACCCCCAGGATTTTCAGAACTTTTCCATCTCTGTCACAATGGGGACTGGAGCATGAAGTGACTGGCTTGTGACACAAAGGGAAGAAGTTCCAGGTCTCTGTGGGAAAATGTGATTGGCAAGCTAGACATATACCCTCCAGTAAAACTCATGTACAGAAAGAAAAAAAAAACAGGAACTGTTGAGCCTTAATCCAAACATCCTCATCTCAGACTACATGTTTGCTCTAGTGCACATTTGCCATATTGCAATTCTTAACTTAAATGAACACAGTCTCAGGTTTTGCAAAAGATTGTCCCAATAAGCCAATCAAGACCTGGAATCAATTATATACAATGAATCAACAATCTGTTGAATCAAATAATGAATCAGCAATTCATTCACATTTAGTTACTGCTTTATCCAGGTCACAGTGGAACACCAGTCCATCACAAACCACACCTAGGAGCAATTTAAAGTTGCAATGCACTTACATTTTAGATTTTGGAAGTGTGAAGAAACAAGAGAACTCAAAACCCTGTTGGATGTAGAAAGACATGCACATCTACACACATACACAGAGCAAACTGAGCTCTGGATAGAATCAGAAAGTCTGGTTCTGTGAGGCAGCAACGCCATGCCATCCTACATTCTTTCAAGTTGTAGTTATTTATTGAAAGGGTCATGACATAGCTATCTTTGAACTGGGTGTATGTTGTGTTGACAGGTACACCAACATGTCATTATATAGGTTATTCCAGGTGACTCAAAGTAGAGGGCAAGCTGCTAGCCCATCACACGGCACAATCACATATACTCTCACACACCCTTCCACACACTACAGACAATTTAGAGATGCTAATCATCCTACAAAGCATGTCTTTGGAATGTTGGCACTGTCGGTCTTTAGACAGTCAGCCCTGGAGTGGAAAGGCAAACATGCTGACCATTAAGCCACTGTGTCCCCCATACTCAGCTGTAATTATTGTTAGAAAAGAAAGGTTCACAATATAGTGATATCATTTATATAGTTATAAATTTATAAATAAAATGGCCCTAAACATGGCCCTGATTTATTAATATTCCAGAACTAGATTGTGTTATCGAATAATCATTATGAGCACAGGATAATCAGGGATACATGGATTTGCCTGCGCTTCTGTGTGGTGCATCAGAAAAAGATTTGCCTTGGATTTCTCAAAGTTGAATATTGACTATGCGTCTGTGATTTCTGCATAATATTACATTTTTACAGTTACCTCATCAAACACAACGGTTTCTCTGATTCACTCAGTTTTGCTACTATGGCTTCATTCCCTATAGATTTTTGAGTAAATATGAACTTAAAAAGCTTTAAAATTATAGTGAATTTAGTTTTATTACTAACATAACAGAGAAATATTTGTATGTTTCCCTGCTTTCTAAGCAGGGAAACATACATTATGTAAGCTTCCATACTTCTACAGTATGTAAGCTTCCATACTTCTCGTACTTCCATACACCTCAAATCATATTTAGACATTACAGATGAACACTTTACAGTATATGCAACTGCCACTAACGTGCACTGAATCGCATGTGTATGTGAACGTCTCTGCTAAGTTCTTTCCTGGTTCTCAAGCTGGTTCTCAGTAAGTATTTTGAGTCCTGCTGTTAAACAATTTATTTATGCAGGACACAAAGGGTCGTTCCCATTTCACCACTTCCTACCAGTGTTTCTGAGACTGAGCTAAGGTCGGCAGAGATGACGCAGCTGGGAGGTCTGGGAGTGTCGTCGTGTTTTGCTAACAACATGAAAAGCCCCCAGATGTGCTGTGTTATAAAGGACGTTATTTCAATCAGTAATTCCTGTCTTTTATGTGAGCAGATTATAAGCACACATCATAATTTTAACAGTTTGCAGGTAAAGTGATGTTTATTTGTAGCAGAGTGGGGTTTCATTCTGGTGCTTAGTAACTGTAACTGAAATAATATTGAAGTTTGTAAATATATATCAGCAGTAAACAGCATATAACAGCCACAGAAACAAAGATTAATGTTTAAGAAAAATGTACATTTTAACATTTATACATGTAAGGAATAAAACATAACAAGCCATGCGGTTATAAAATCATAAGTTACCGTGACCACCCTGAAGATGATTATATTCCAATAACAGCACAGCAGTGTTTATTTCCACTTATACCAATGCAATTAGAATTTTAATATCTTATTAATGAACAAGTTATATATTTATCTGTAACGAAATATTATGGAACATCTGAAACACAAGTTAGTTCCTGTTAACACTTACAGAGATAATGGTACACTTTCTAACCAATTGCTTTTGAGCAATCAATAGCATAGTGATAGCAATAATCAATGTAATATGTTTATCCAGTATATTGGGTCATTTAGTGCCAAACACAGAAGTTAGATTTGTTACTTTCTGCAATACTGTTATACTGTTGATGCCTGTAGACTGTTGACAGCCTATGATGTAATATAGGCTTTTCAAGGGTAGATGAAAGGGCACTCACTGTGATAGTTGATGGTGTTAATTAGTCTTATTCCTACATGGGCATGATTGTAGGTCACCAGAATAATGTCAAAAAGCTCCTCACTTTCAGGGTACAGCTCTCGCAGTTGAGCATTAACTGCCTCCAGGGCCTAAAAAAAACACAGGTTAAGGTATTAGCAATCTGAACAATTTCTTTATGCAGAGACATGTATGACTGACCATTTAATATCCCTGCTTATTATTCAGTTATTCATTTATGATTTTAATTATTAGAATTAGTAGGAACAACATTTAGCCAGTAGTAAATACTAGAAACTCATACTGAAGTATGTGCTCATTAAATACAGAGAAACTATATGAAAGTGTGCAGCTAGAAAAAGTCTTTTATCCTCATAAAGTAATAACTCATATGATACACTGATTTTTATTTTCATTTTCGCAATTAAACATGGCACCACTGGACTTTTTTTAAAAGAATTGCAAAAATGAGCATCTTTGCATTTTTAATATCGTCAATATCTTCAGCCGTCAGAAAATCCAACCCAAGTTCATGTAGTTCATGCCCATAAAGAAATAAACTATTTTTCTAAATTTATATAGCATAAATTAGAATATACATGACATGCAATAAAAACAGGGAAAGGAAAGTAAACAATTAATTAATAAATAACAAAGCAATTACATAGCAATAGTTTCTATAGAGTAACTTGGTTTTAAAGGCTACAGTACAATGTCTACACTTTATGTCTTTGTTTGTTACCTTAACAAATGGAAATGCTGGTCCAGGGGCTAAAGGCTCGTTCTCATGTTTCACCTGGTACATGAGGTACTCCTCCACTCCTTTCTCTTCATACACCTTCTGCTCTTTCTCTGTGCGGAACAGCACCCGAGAGGACACGGCTATCGTTATTGCGTTCTCTGGTTTTGGCTGAATGGGGAGTGAAAAGTGTAATATCCTTTTACATTTAAACCATTTAACAGCATAAACACTCCTAATAATCAGGTTCTGTTTTAATCCGAAAGAGATCTTTTCTTCTGGTTCTCTATATAAACCTACAACATCAGAGAAAATTGATACAGAAGACGGTAGATACCTTCTTAGTAGAGAAAATTGATATAGAGAATGCTAAGAACCCTTAACTTTCCACAGAAGCCATTTGTTTAGAATAAATAAATGGCTTTGTGGCATGATGGAAATTAATTATCTTATTCAAAATGTTCTTAAACTCTTCTATGTACTCCAGGATGATTAAATTATAGTTTTCAAATTTGGTTGATTAAAATACACAGTCTAACAAAGTCAACTGCAAATGTTCAGGAAGTTCAGATGAACAGGAGAAGGTTATTTGAGAATTTGTTTGATAATTAGAATAAACTGACATTTCCAAATTCACAGTGCAATGCTCTTGGCTTGGTATCGTAGTTATTATTCCTGTGATCACTACAGAATTTACTACTGAGAACTCTAAGTTACACCATCCATACCAAAGTGCTCTCCTAGGAGTGATCACATATCCATTAATCTTGCTACTAAACCGGTACATTTTCCCTGTAAGTGCCAATAAATCTTGTGCTGATGACTGGAGCTTGGTGGTGTAAATAATGACACTAGCACATAACGTACGCAAGCACCCATGCGGTGAGTCACCATGTGGATCAGAAACAGAAGGCTGACTAGTTAACTTAAGGAAGGGATTCTGTTATGTGACCCAGCAGAACACGACCCTCATAACATCCAGCATCCGTCTGTTGCCAAGGCTGGGAAATGTGAACAGGATAGACCACATAGCATGAGAGGACATCTGACAGGGTGAAAAACTGCAGCTCCTCCCCCAGGAACACGTTGGAGAAACAGGAGAGCAGAGTGCCATTTGTTACGCAGTATCCTGAACCTCTTACACTTGAGAGAACTGCTGGGTTCATAGCAGGGTCAAGGGATGGATAGATTAATAATGACATTTTACGTTAGTTCAAGTGGTTACAGATACTGTGGCCTTAAAGACTGAGCTCAGTTTGGATGGCTTTAACTGTAGGTTATGAGAACACCATACAACACAATGCAGACGGCGGTGACATTTAAAAGCTCAGCATCAGTATGCTGACCTAAGATTCACTTTAAAAGAATATGATACTCTGTAAGACAAGCACACGATAATATAACTATGGTAGAGCAGACCCAACCATGATTTAATTCAAATAGAGTTAGCCCATTAAGGAAATCACCAAAAACTAAAATACTAGAAAGAGTGCTTGGACATTTTAATTCCTGTACATTATGTAAGGAATAAAATAATAAGTTTCGGTGTATTATTTTTTATACCACATATTTTTAACACTATTTATAATTAAGGTTTTAACAACACAGCTGTACCCGCACCAACCTCTAAATTTTTTCTCTTGAAATAAAAAATTATTTTAAAAAAATGCAGCTTGTCATTTTACTGAGATAACGAAGTCCTCTGTCATAATGTTGTTTTGGAAAAGTAAAAGCTTTACCTCAGTGTTAAAAACACTGACCCTAGAGACTCCTTCCAAAAATACTGATTAAACATCTGTAAGAACATTTACCTTTATCGACGTACCTGTCTTACCCATTTATGTAGTGTGTATGCCTTACATGTCTCTGTAAATTAGCAATTATTGTAAAATAAAGATAATATATTAGAATGAATGCATTAATTCAAATGTGATTTTTCCTTGCACCAATTATTGTCCATTGATATTATAGAGAATTAATTATTAGAATCAATCAGTCAAAATTCAGTACTGTGCTTTAACTATAACTTATCTATGAACCTCTACTAAGCTATGCTGAATAAGACCTAAGACGTGATCTTCCATTTCTTGCATTTCTATGCCATGTCTTTCTATAGTTTCCTGTGTCCTTTATCCTTGTATTGCTGTTGTTTGCCTGTAAAGTCTGTTTTATGTTCTCTGATTGTGGATTTGCTCATGAATACACCGGGTTCTCTTGTTTCAACCTTTGCTCTGATTATGATTCTTGGATCAATCCCAATAAAATCACTGTATGCTTACAATTTTACCTCCTCAGTATTAAATATTTGTAACAGTAAGGCTACATTTCAATTGATATTCTATATAAATAGCTAATAGGCTCAGCCAAATAAATGTTTCAGGGCTGATATCACAATAGATCCAAAAGCTAACTTTTTCTGTTTATTTTCTTCTTTTTATTTTTAATTATCTTTTATTTATTTTCTCATCCTCAGCAAAAAATTCAGACTGGATTTTTTTAAATCTGTTCCAGTTTGTCTTGTCAATAAAGCATGAGTATGTTTATTGTTAGTATGATTCACCAAAAGACTTCATGCGTTTAGTGCAAAGTTAATGAAATTTAAATAACGTCATAGCCTTCATAACGCTTGGTCTGATTTGAGTATACTTACAAAGAAAATGCCTCCCTCCACCTTCCTGGCTCGTCTCACTGGTCCCTTTATAAAAGCACATTTCATGTCAGTCTAAGAAATAAGTGTAATAAATAGTAACTGTGTGTTTAGGGACTTGACTTGTAAAATTATCATACAATATACAGAGACAAAAGGCAAGGATTTAGTAACCATGTTAACAGTAAAACCACAGCTTGAGAAGTAAAAATTGCTGTCTTTCAGTTCAATTAATTAATTAACAGAATAAACTGAGGAAAATGTAATTCAATGGAGTGTTAGAAGATGCCAATAATCAATCTATACCAATCACCAACACAGATTTATGTAACTTTTGAGGTAATATGGCTCTTTCGTCCTGATGGTTAGCATATTTGTAAGATAGAAGTCAGCACTAAAGCACAAAGTGTTAATTGAGTTGCAGCCATGCCAGGATCATGTTATAGAGAACAAAACAGTCCTGTGATGGTATTTTACATGGGTTAAGTGTTGGGTTTCTGTTGTGTGATGATATTCATAGTGCAAACTATTTGCCCTTTTAATAGAGACTCTTTTATTACACACAGGCAGTGTGACATCTACAGACACCAGGACAGTTTATATAACATTTATTATGTAGGGGAAAATGCTTGAGAGATTATTTCGGTATGTAAATATTTTGATGTTATCTAATATACTTTGTTACTTCAATCTTATTGGGCAGAAAAGTATAAAAAGTAATACTTTTTTCTTTTCACTAAACAAAAAAAAAACCATAAGCAACCATAAGTTTGACATAAGCAAAGATTAATTTCTCTAGTATAATCAATAAGAAACTTTATTGAACAGCTTTATTGAATATTCTCCATAATTAACAAATGGACAAACCTAATTAAAGCTCAGTCTGAACTTCTATCATCTCATGAAGACATTCTTATACTCCAAGCATTCAAAATAAAAAGAATAAGGTGTAAAAATATAAACTTGATCTCCATGATGGAGCACACAGCACATATGCTGTGTCACTGGGTTTAACATTAAAAACGCTTTCAATTTCCTGCTTAAATCTAATAACTAAATCCGTTCATCACTAGCAGTAAGAGCGATGATGGCTAAGCGCAAAGATATGAACCCAGAGAAAGATGAAACAGTGCCTGAGGAACAGAGATGAGAACAGCACAGTCTATGCAGAATGACCAACCATCAGTTATTATGTCTGTCTATTTTACAAATGATCTACAAAAATAATTTCCAAAAACTGGAATAAAACATAACTGTGTCCTGAGGAAAAACTACTACAAAAAACAATAGCACATATTACACATGACATCTGGCATTGACAGAAATCTAGTCTTTTATTAATATATAGTTAAACATAACTGTGAAACAGTACAAGTACAAACTCATTTATTCTGGAGACTTGACCATGGTGGAAAACTTAAACAAACAGCTTTACCATTGATTGTTAAAAACTCTGAAGACTCCTTCAATAAATGATAGTTATATGATATATATATATAAAATAGTCCTTCAATAAATATCTTTTTATGAGAGCTTTGTTTTTGGTTGTTTTTAAATAACAACACTTATCTAATCCATTTATTTTTAGGCTTTGGGTTATGTGGGCTGTACTGTTATTGAACATTAATCAACATCTTCTGGCACACACGTTTTATGATGGGGTACAGTGGATTCACTGACGATGTGTTCATGTCAACAAATCAGTGCATTAATATTTATAAACAATTAATGAGTTTATATTCAGTATATCACTACACAGTATTTATTTAGTGTGTGAAGGTACATCAGGGCAAACTATCCCATATTTTTTTTCTTTTTCAGTGTTTTCACAGTATTATCAAGTTTATATTTACACAGCGATACCCTTACGGTAGCATTAGTGTGCTTGATATCAGGAATAGCTCATGTGACCTGACCAGCACCTGCTGCAGCTCAGATGGAATTATACCTCCACTTTTAGCTCTATTACTTAGCAGCTCTCTCTCTCTCTCTCTCTCTCTCTCTCTCTCTCTCTCTCTCTCTCTCTCTCTTTCATGCCCTCCCCATCTGTAAAAGTATCTGTACATCCCGTCACACTTTTATCATGTTTGACACAAACAGCCACACAACAAAACATTAAAAAACTGTCTGCTGTTTGTTTATCATCTAATACATACATTGATCTCCATAATGCGGGAACTTTCTATTCACTTGCATTAAAAGTATCTAACTCTCTACCAATGAATGGAAATCAAAGTGCTAATCCACTAACTATGGGTACTAAGAGAAAGATAAAAATAGACAAATGAGAGAGAGAGGTGACCTGTGAAACACGTGTGCAATGTAAACATTTAGCATGCCGACATGCTCTATTGGCTAATTTCTGTGAGAGGAAAAAAATCACTGTGAAGAGGAAGTTAGCTGAGAGATGAAAAGAGACTTACAGTTTGGGGCTTTTTAGTAGAACCCACACTATCACAGAAGCCTTCGTTGTCATCCCAGGAGGCTTTGCTGTCACCATTTGAGCCGGACAAGGGGCTGAGGGACATGGGGTCCTGGCCTTTCATGACCTGCAAAGGGTCAAGACTCATCCTTCTCAAATGCACTCATTAACCACTGCTCCACGGTAGCTTTTCTCACACGACACTGTTCTCCACATAAACACAGGCCCTGTGTGAGTCTCCAGTACAGAGTGAGCTAGTAATATTATTAGCAGCCTAAAGTGCTGCTGCTGTGAATTCAGTGGCTCTGCTCCTGCCAGCTAGTTGTGTTTTATATCTTGTCTTCTCCGATGCGGTGTCTGCACTGTGCTACTTGTGTGTCATGTTGATTTCCACCGCCCGGGCCTCTCCCTCCCTCTCAGTCACTCACACACACACACACACACACACACACACACACACACACACACACACACACACACACACACACACACACACACACACACACACACACACTCGTCCATCCCTCTCCTTCTATAGATATCCACTTACATACTGTCTCTGTATCAGGGTATAGTACAGCATTTATTCATAAGCAAACAAGCAAACAGATCATTCATATTCACTAAATTGTAGTGTAAAATGGTTTGTAATTAGTAAATAATGTCTACCAATTAATTACATTTAATGACATTTTACGACTCAATATCTGTTAATACACAATAAACAGACAATAAACTAAATTAATTAATAGTTAAGAAATGTATTCATCCACAACTTTTTAAAATAAAATTATATCAGAGTATGACAATGGGGTGAATATCAGAGGTGACAATGGCTTAGAAAATCTCCCTGAGACAACATAAAGAAGAAAACAGACTCAAAAGGGAAGCGATCCTCTTCTAGGTGACACCGGATAGTAGGATGAGAAATCATTACTTCATATCTGAAATTCTATACTGTAACATCATGCTCACTATGAGAGGATTGTTAATAAGACAGCATGCTTTATGATTACAGCAGCATTCCAGACGTTGATGAAAAACCAATTTCTGACAAGCGACCAAATTCCAGGATGCAGGATGAGCTGGTCAAGTTGTTAAATGGTAAAGCTTCTGAGCTGATGAAACATCATAGATAGGTTATTTTAAAGTAAATATCATGACAGTTAGACATTTTATTCATCATTTCAGACAATTAAATAGTTAGCTTATAAACTGGAAATGTTGATCTATCCGCTTAACCAGAGTTTTAAAACCTGGTAGATGTTTAGACCAAACTGTATTTGATTTAGTCTAGAATATCCTTGGAGATTATCCACTGAAGCAAAAGTGAATCTTGAACATAAACTGTGTTTTAGAAATGCAAATCTTTAGGGTATATGATATGAATATAACTTAGGGCATAGCAGCTGAAATGTTACAGGATCTTCAAACTGGTACATCACCTCTGGCACCTAGAAGCCGTTTTCCTGATTCCTTATTACTTGAATAATTGCTTTGTTTTGTGTTGTTTTCTCAAGAACAACTTGTTTACCTCTTACCTTTATCACCACTTACCAGCTGGTAAAGATGGCCTACATGTTTGACAAGCTTGGCCTGTGTTATTCCCAGACTAAGCTGGATTTTCAAATAGTGTGATTTAATATATATTTTTTACATTCATGTATTAAATTCCAAAGTGAGCAATAAACACCATTATCAATAAAAAACACACAAAGATTTTTGCTTTCTTTTATGTTGCTTTATTAAATGTTAAGCTCTTTAAAGAAGTGATAGAGGTGAAATCTGGCTATTCATTTTCTCTAAAAAAAAAAATAAATAAAATAAATAATAATAATAATAATAATAATAATAATAATAATAATAATAATAATAAATGTTATTAAATATTTACACGTAATTTTAAGACTAAATCATGTGCCTTGGGGACTTTTATATTGTAGTCACTAATGGTAACAGTCTTGTCGTCTGTAAGGAAAGGCGATGAAATGAAAAGGAAGTATTGGAAAGAAGAAACAAGTCATGATTTCTGTCTATTTTTGCTAGGTTTTTAGATTTATTTTTTATTTGTTAAGGGAACAGTAGAGGTTATTTATTTGTTCTGTTTTTTCCAGCGAGATGGAGCAGCCGGTGCCTAAAAAGTAAGAGCTATTATCACTCAGTATGTTAGCTCCTAATGCTAACAGTTATGACTACAGGCCGCGCCACAGCAGCTGTTCATCACAGGGTTCAATACATTCAGCACTGTCGCTACTGTCAGCAAACAAGCTATCTACAGCTACAGGGGGTCCAATTTATAATAAAAATGATATATGTGTTTAACATTTATTGAGTTGGGTCTGTAGGTAGATGAGCTGGCTAGCAAACTAAATAGTATTAGCTAGTCATTTTATTGCTAAAACACCTACAGTGGTTTAGCATGCTAATGCTAGTGTTAGCTATTCAGCCAATGTTTACAATAATTCAGCAGAGCGACGTGACAACTGCAATTGATATCAGTATTTAATCATTTTGCACTGATTTAAGGATAAAATCATATGAACTATTTAACAGTTGTTTGCGTATTTTCAGACGAGATATAGCCATTATGTTATTATATTTAGAACAAAAATGTACATATGTTTATAAAGATGAATCTTCGCCTATTTAAATGTGAATGAATTGGAATACTTAATAAAACCAAAATAAAAACACACTTGTTACTCGGTTTAACTATTTTGTACCAACTTTTCTTATTGTTTTCTGTTGTTGTTGCTTGTGAACGCTAAAAACAACAATATATCAGTTTTCCCAGTGGTTTGTTGGTGCCTTGTTACAAAACAAAACTGAATCCAAACATGATTATAGTAATATGTAATAATACTGCTATCATTTTCTGATACCTGCTTGCTCAATAGGAATAGTAATATGTTTGGGGTGCTCTTATCAGACATGTTATGCTTTAATGCCTCACGTTTCTGAACAGTAAATTGAAGAAGCTCAGTGAAGACAGTCTGACCAAGCAACCTGAGGAAGTCTTTGATGTCCTGGAAAAACTTGGTGAAGGGTAATGTGAAATTTTAATTCTTAGAGATTATGTAGGTGACTAAATTGTATTGTCATCGTCTCTGATGAAACTTGCACTGTGTGTTCAGGTCCTATGGAAGTGTATTCAAAGCAATCCATAAAGAATCAGGCCAAGTGGTGGCCATTAAGCAGGTTCCCGTTGAGTCGGATCTGCAGGAGATCATCAAGGAAATCTCCATTATGCAACAATGTGACAGGTAACAGTGTAGTATGTTATCTTTGAGATACTTTTTTTTTTTTTATTAATTGATGAACTTAGTCAGTCGGTACTGTTTGATAGAAATGCAGCAGTGTGGATATTAGAAGGTAAAGACTCCTCCTTAACAAGTTAAGCAATGCTTTACTAAGATTGTAGTAGAAAAATACTAGTGTCCTGCACAGAGCCCTGACTTTAACCCCACTGAACACCTTTGGGATAAACTGGAACACTGACAACATTAGTGCCTGACCTTGTAGCTGAATGAACACAAAACCCTTCAGCCAAGCTCCAACATCTAATGAAATCCTTCACAGAAGAGAAAAGCACATGGGTATGATTGGCAGGTATATTGTTTCTTAATCAACTATGTTATCATGTTCAGTGCATTATAGGAACATTATATCAGAGTTATCAGGTCATGTACAGACATCACTTACTGGTCCCACATTATAAGTTGTCATAAATGTTCTAGGCACCAGTCTGGTGCATTTTATTTATTTTTAAGAATGTCTTTATCAGTATCTTCTGTTTCTCTTTTTAGTCCCTATGTGGTGAAATACTATGGCAGTTACTTTAAAAACACAGACCTGTGGATCGTGATGGAGTACTGTGGCGCTGGGTCTGTATCTGATATCATCCGGTTACGTAACAAAACGGTAAGTAGAATAAATTGCTGCTATCAAAGAGCACTTTTGTTTTAATGTCAAGGGCAGCGATAATATTTTTGTTCACATTTTTCCAGCTCACAGAAGACGAGATTGCTACTATCCTTAAGTCCACATTGAAAGGTCTTGAGTATCTGCACTTTATGAGAAAGATCCACAGAGACATCAAAGCTGGGAATATTCTTCTTAACACTGAGGGACATGCTAAACTGGCAGACTTTGGAGTGGCTGGGCAGCTTACTGTAAGTGTTTACCAATTACAGATTCAGGTTAATGGATTATATCTGTGAGGGTGTGATCAGTTATTTACCAGAGATATGTTCACTTGTCTACAAAAGGACACGATGGCAAAGAGGAACACTGTGATTGGTACACCGTTCTGGATGGCACCAGAGGTGATTCAGGAGATTGGGTATAATTGTGTGGCAGATATCTGGTCTCTGGGTATCACGTCTATAGAAATGGCAGAGGGCAAACCTCCTTATGCAGACATTCATCCAATGAGAGTGAGTGAAGTATACACATTTTTCTTCATTTAGTCAAATAGTAACAAATAGCTGTTAATAACTGTTTTTTGCCTTTTTCTTGATAGGCAATTTTTATGATTCCAACAAACCCACCACCAACATTCCGGAAACCCGAGCTGTGGAGTGACGAATTGACAGACTTTGTAAAGAAATGTTTAGTGAAGAACCCAGAGCAGAGAGCCACAGCTACTCAACTGTTACAGGTGTGTAAAGTGAATACTGTCAAACATACCCTGTGTTCTCACATTTCAGGCAGATACTGATTTCTGTTTGTTTTTCTGATTGTGTTTAAATGTTTATGGATATTTAAAAACACGGTTTCACTTCTCAATGTGGGTGCCATCGTCAACACTATTTTGTTCCGAACCATGGCTCAGTCACGCAATTTCCTTCTGCTATACACTTAACATTTTAAACAAAGCTTAATTTGTACAGCTTTTATTGTTTCTTTAATGTTTATTTGACTGACACTTGTTTTTATTCACGTTTCTTTACTTTTCTTGGACACAAATCAGCAGATCCAGCAAAGTGTCTCTTTTCATGGTCACAGAGTATTGAAACAGGAACTAATGGGATTAGATCACCCTATCACATTTTTCTGTGGCCTTTTCTGGGGGCAGTTTCCTTTCACACATCATGTGAACATTTATTCTTGAAGTGAACCAAAGATCATGCTACAATCAGGCTACGGTGGAAGTGGCTTTCAGTGCCGATTATTCTATAATTCTATAGAATTTTGAGAACGAACACTTTATTTAATTATATTAGAATCACTTCCATTCAAAATACGGTGCTGTCAAATCGCCTCTTTCAGACCAATGCATCATAATTATACCCCTAAATGATAAAACAACCCTTTTATCTTGGCACAAAAACAAGATTGAAATCCCACAATGCTTTTTACTGTACCGTTGAACATCTCACATGAAATGAAATAATTCAGCTCTTTTAGTAATTGGAGGTCTTTGTATTTTAGCCCTTTTTTTTCCTTTGTGTTTTTCTAGCATCCCTTTATAATGAGTGCTAAACCAGTGACCATTCTAAGAGACCTGATCACAGAAGCAATGGAGATGAAGGCAAAGAGACAGCAGGAGCAGCAGCGTGAGCTGGAAGAGGAGGATGACAATTCAGTAGGTTTAGTGTATAATATGGTCCTTAACATTTCTGATCTGTTCTATATTATATCGCCCATGCTGGGGATTGCTTAGGTCTTTGTTGTATGTTACAGGAGGAAGAGGTGGAAGTGGACTCACATACCATGGTGAAGTCTGGCTCAGAAAGTGCTGGCACCATGAGAGCAACAGGTACTATGAGTGACGGCGCTCAGACCATGATCGAGCACGGCAGCACCATGCTGGAGTCAGACCTGGGCACCATGGTCATCAACAGTGATGAGGAAGACGAGGATGAAGATGTGGGCTCAATGAGAAGTGGGTGTTAAACTTTCATGAAAGATTACAGCCTGATTTTTGCCTGAGAAGAATTACAGCCTTTTTTTTTTATTTAAATCACATCTTTTTCATTCTATATATAGGAAACCCAACAGCACCACAAGCCCCACGTCCATCTTTTATGGATTACTTTGACAAGCAGGACTCAAACAAAGCACAGGAGAGTTTCAATCACAACCAGCAGGACCCTTACCATATGCCCAAGACTGCTTTCCCAGACAACTGGAAAGTACCACAAGATGGAGACTTTGATTTTGTAAGTAGAAGTAAAATAATCATGGGCATTTTGAGTGGTTTATAAGTCTAAAACTCAAACATACAAAAACATCATAAGTAATTGATTAAAATAACAAAGGTGATGCATGTGAACTATTATTTTACTTGAATTTTAATAACGGAATCATAACGTTTAGCTAGCTGTAGATTCACCCAAATACTCTGTTAATCATATTAACATCTTTTTTTTTAAGCCTCTCCATGTCACTTCGGCCATGTCACAAATGCTGTCCTTTTCACTGTGTTTACACTATATAAAATATAATGTCACAGAGTTGTAGAAGATTTTCTATTGCATGCTTACTACATTAATTTGTGTGCAGCTGAAAAACCTCGACTTTGAGGAGCTGCAGATGCGCCTCAGTGCTTTGGACCCCATGATGGAGCGGGAAATCGAGGAGCTGCGGCAGCGCTACACAGCTAAGAGGCAGCCCATTCTCGATGCCATGGATGCCAAGAAACGCCGGCAACAAAATTTTTAACTGACTCCAGAATAAAAGCAAGTACATTTAAAAAAAAAAAAAAAAAGAACTGCAGGCCAGATATTTCCCATCTCACAGTCTTTATTCAGTTTCACTCCTGATGCTGAGCCTCTTACTGTATACCCTCAGATGCTGATTAGCCACAGTTGCATATTAGAATGCTGTTTTACATTAATTCTAGGGAATTTATCTGAGGCCTGAGTCTTGTTTTCAGTGGTTACACTGTGTACAATAACACAAGTACAGCGACATTTCAGTCGAAAGAGTAAAGGGGAAGAAATGGTAGCAGATCAAGATAGTCAGTTGATTATGACGGAACATTCACAACCTCCGATGAGCTGAAATTCCTGTGAAAGGTCACGTAGGTTTTCATTAGCACACCCAAATCGAATTCATCTACAAATCTTTCCACGTATTTAAGTCTCACCTAAATGACGCCACCAGAAACAAATGTCACTTTTATTCACCATTGGTCAGACCACTGTTTTAACTGATAAAGCAGAAATAGTATCTCTCTCATTACTATAGCAAGGAGTCCCAGATTGTTTGTGCTGTGTCGAAACCAGGCATTCCCAAACGTTGTGTTGTGACCCATATATGAGAAGGGTTTGATTTACAAATGGGGTCACAATAGAAACTCACCAGCTCCTCTTTTTTCGTTTATTCCTTTAACAAATGAATATTAGAAATTCAAGAGGATTTTGCGTGCTAATATTTATATACAAGCCACATGTAAATGAACAAAAAATTTATTTTAGTCTTTTTCACTATGACATATTGCACTATCATAGTTCAGCAATAAAAATGGACAAGTTTCCCCGTCCATCTGCCTCCATTGAACAAGCTGCATCATATATCTCCAATCTCATGTACTCTTCTAGTCTGTTATTGAGTACTAATACTAATCAGTTCTCTTGAAAGTTAGAAGCTCTCGTGTCACCTTCAAACCCGCTGAAAGCTCCGGTTTGCTTACCAGTGTTCAGGATTTTTGTGGTTAATAAATACTTTTCAGTGTAAGATGCAGCTCATGATTAATAATCCTAATAATGGTGGAACGTTTTAAACAGAGACAGAGTTGATCGGTCTGTTTAACGGCAGTACATAACATCACTAATTAGCGTTTCAGCTCTGATGTGTCATCTTGTGAATGTTGCTTGTAAATTCTCTGGATGTGCATAATATACAAACCAGGGTGTGTGAATATTAATACTGTTAACGTTACCACTGCTTCCACATGTGCACGCAAAATCATGCATCAAATATAAACCAGATTCTTCTGCTTCACTGCTCACCTTTAACAATAGAACTGGCCAGTAAATCAGTGCAAGGAAGATTCCTTTGTTCTTTAGTCAGTTAGCTTACACATGCGAAGGTTACTAACATAAAATAAAACTGTTCATGTGTTGCAATAGTCCTATATAAATCTGGAATTGAACATAAAACAGTGTCGCGTGGTCAGGGCTTTGGGGTCACAGAAAATTCATAATATTCACATGGGATTGTTTGCCTGAAAGGTTTAAGGATGCCTGGTCTAAAACGTAGATATTGGCACCTCTGCCTCTGTAATAATGTGACTATTTTGGATGCATTAGTCACAACACAGAAAAACAGTTGGTCTTTTTTAAAGAATTATTAAAGTAAACCAAAGACAATCAAACTAGTGAAGCATAATAGATAGCTTTCATTAGTCAGCCCAAAATGTATACGGGCTTCCCTTACTTTGTCTGGAATGGGTCTAAGTGAGGTTTTTACTGCTATGGGACCAGGTTTTAGTAGACTGTGGATTTAAATGAAGCTTGAAATGTCCTTTTTGCAGTAGTAAGTGGATATAGTGAAGCAATTATTATAACTGTGTATTCTTTACAGTTATTAAGCTTTTGCTTACAAACACCACCCTATCTCTGTAAATATGCATGAAGTATTTAAGTTCACCTTTGCTTCCTATATTGAATGTCATTTTGCTTATTTTTTTAATTTTCTTTTTCACATTGATCTATTTCACTTTTGAATCCTGTGCTCAGTAAACACTCCTGTAAACAAATACGTCCTTGAACTGTCACTTTATCTCAGGGGTTGATGAACAGTACTTTCTCTTCACTGAGTGTGTTGAAATGACATTTCTTATGTCTTATCTCTGTGTCTATGGGACCACCATTATTATTTGGTCTATCTGTTACTGGTACTTAAGCAATACCACAAACATAATTTGAAAAAGAAAAAAAATGGCTGTAAGAAAATTGTTGTAAAGGAGTAAACTGTTACATACTGCACAGTGATGTAGTACAGCTCTATGGTGTAGTACCTGGACCTTTAGAATCAAAATGTGGACATTTTGCTAATATTGTCTTAAAATTATGACATCTAGCTTGTTTGGTGAATTAGTTGATTAAGAAATGAGTTTGATTGTGCTTAAAATGCCTTACCTTTGATCAAGTATATATATTTCATACTTTGACATGTATTTTAAAATTCCACTCGAGTCTAATTTATTGTGCAGTTTTATAATCATCTATAGCTGCTGTTGCAAGAAAATCTTTCCTAAGCATAAGTGTTTTGATTTCTCACATACATCACAGTCTCATAATGCCTGAAAATGTCAATCTTGATATTATAGAGAAAGGTTTTCTCGCAATAGAAATTTGTCTTTCTCTCCCCTGAGAGTGAAGCTTTTAATAAATGTCACTTCCTTGCCACTTTTATTATTATTAGTATTATTATTATTATTATTATTATTATTATTATTATTATTTGTTTCTTTTTGTTTTTTAACTAAACTGATTCATCCACCAGTATTAATGTATAATTCCTTAGTATGATCATAAAGATCATCCAATGCTCATCCCAGGGCTCTTATTGATAATATGCTAAGGCTAAATATCTTTCGGCACACACGGTACTGTTTGACTTTACTCTTCCACAACAGATTTAGAATCCCACTCTCTGGGTTTCCTTTTGTGTCCCTTCATTATGTTGTCTCAAGGAGAATTATAAACACATAGTGCATAGTGCAGAACATAGTGCTGTGTAATAAAGTGCTGAGATCATTTTGAGTGTCACTTCAGTTTGTACAGTCTCAGAAAAGCCGGTTCTTATTTTTAATACACAAGGCAGATCCTATTATGACAAAATATGACCAGCAATAAAATTTTACTATCATAAAGTCACATTTTGTCACATTTTTTAAGGGTATTAAATATTTTAGTGAGTAATGTGATTGTGTACAATGTGAATATTATTACTTTGATAGGTTAACCTTAAAAACCTTAGAGTATTATATAAATAACATATTTATGCAAATAAAAAACAGTTCGTGATGTTTTAGTAAAATTATAGAATTATTTTTTCATCCATCTTTTTTTTTTTTTTTTTTTTTTTTTTTTAAATGACATTCCGGTTGTTAGTACATTTCGGTATTAGTTCCGGTGACTTTTTTTTTTTAACGCTAAGTTAAAAGACCAAGATGTCATATCCGGCGAGTTAAATATTGCGCATGCGCACTATGCAACCTGCCAGTGGACATTATATGATGCGCATGCGCACTGTGAAACCTGTCAGTGGACATTAACTCCAGGCTAGAGCGTGGTCTCTTGTGTCAAACTCCATTGAAAGTTTTCACTAGAGAAATTGCGACCTGTCAAACAAAATGTCTACAATAATTCGGAGGATTATTAACACTGCTGCTGCTCCGGGTGCCATCGGTCCTTACAGGTCAGAAATAGTTTGTAAACTTCATGCATGTGGCAACACAGTGAATTCCTGCATTATTAAATCTCTTTAGGTCATTTTATCAGAGATCTAATTCACCTTACAGTGCAGCTTTACCTTCCCGACATAAACAACACTAGTTAATTATCAATTAATGAATCAATCTGTAAAGTTAATGAATATGCAAATGAATGCAAATGAGTAAAGTGTTTGTTCAGGGGCGGGTCTTAGTACAGATATGTAGAGCACAGCAACTTTGTGCATGTTCATTTTCATTCCTGATCAGATGGAGGATTCGATTAGGAGGCAAATACCTTATACATCTAAAGCCCCAATTAGACAGGGCATATACAGGTAGGTGTCAGATTGGTGAGATGAATCTCAGGTGTTTTTGTTTTGTTTTTAGGTGAACAGGTGCAAATGTCTATTAAACTGTCTATAGAAATGCAAGTACATTTTTTATATTTGTGTTAAGATTGCAGTCCTATTTATTGCCACACACATCAACCTCCTTCTTGAAAGCTGTCAGATGAAAGGTGTAATTATGTATTGTGGATACTGTCTTGGTTGTCATTTTGGGGCAGCACCGTCTCAGCCAATAGGCAGCTAGGTTCAGGTTTAAGGCCATCAGGTTTAATGACTTTTGGAATTTGTTCTGGGTTATTTTTTTCTTTTTTTCTACTTGGCACCTTGCTACAGTTTTCAATTGAGTTATTATTTATAAAGATTAACTGAAACTTAAATGATTGCATATAATGATCTTTGGTAGCAGAGATAAATTGCAGTGTGACACAAGCATTAGTATTTTCAGCCTGGTTATAACAGGACATGAGAAAATTCTGATAAAGTTTCTGCTGTCAAATTATTACATATAAAAAACACTGGGTTTTGTTAGCTATGATTAATAATTGAGGGAATATTACTTATTCATTCAGCCAGGCTGTGGTGGTGGATCGCACCATGTACATTTCGGGGCAGCTTGGAATGGACTCAGTAACAGGTCAGTTAGTATCAGGAGGTGTCCAGGCCCAGGCTAAACAGGTGAGATGGGTTTATATCTCTCTGAGCTCAGTCCCTTGACACTTTTTAATATTAAACATTTTTAATGGGTTTATTTTTTACTTATTTCTTTGTTGATATTTGCATATACATTTCTGTTTTTTATATTTACACATTTGTTCTTAAATCAAAGGCCCTTATTAACATGGGAGAGATTCTGAAAGCAGCTGGATGTGGATATGAAAATGGTAGGTAAAAGACATAAAATAAAAATGGGATACCACAAATATTCCACAGAGAGAGAGAGACATTTTAGTTCTATTATTATTATTATTATTATTATTTATTTATTTATTTATTATTTATTATTATTATTAATTAATCAATTAAGAAATATATATCTTAATTTCTTTAAGATAATATTGAAAGAATTATATACACTATAATTTATGTGTATATTTAACTTATCATTTGATGTTTGAATTGTAATGTGGGCTATTTTATAAACAGCAGAAAAAGTTGATATAGAATCAATTGAATGGATATTAATCATTTTTTCCTTAAAAACAAAGATTCCACTATGGAAGCAAACAGAAAGGTGGCATGTATTTGATTTACCATTACTAATAAAACGTGCTCTTTTTGGCAGTTGTTAAGACCACTGTGCTCTTGGCAGACATGAATGACTTCAACAATGTCAATGATGTTTATAAGCATTGTAAGTACACGACTGGCAGCTACAGAATGTTTGTGTTGCTTTCTCAAATGCACACATGGTGGCGCTGTTTCACCACTGTTAGCTTTCACAATCACCTACAGCCATGGATTTAGTTTAAATTTTGTAGTATTAATTAAATATGTTAATAATAATAATGTTTTAAAATAATACAATTATTAGTTTTCATTTTGTTTAACTTAGTAATTAAATAGGTTTTAAAATAAAATTATTAGTTTTAATTGTTTCAATTATTAATTAAATATGTTTTAAATAAAATTCTTAATTCCATACATGTTTTTGTATCTTTTTTCCTTCAACAGTCTTCAGCAGCAACTTCCCAGCTAGAGCTGCTTATCAAGTTGCTGCTCTGCCTCGAGTAAGTGCACTGGTCTGTGATGATGGTGCAGCATCCTTTTTTTTTTTTCAGAAGATCAGGTTTTAGACCAAGTGTACTCTCAGCCATGTATCCTGTCTCAAGAGATCATGTGAATTGTAAATGAAATGCAACAATTCAGTTGAATTTATAGTCTTCACGTTATTTATATTTACTGAACCATGGATTTAACATACAAACCTGTCATTGGGATGGTATTCAAAAAGGATAAGTCCTGTACAGCTTTAGTTTTAGGAACATTCGTGTAGAGAAATAACATCATTATCTCATGTAACAGGATCTTACAGAACACTACTTTAACTTCCGATGGTATATTTTGCATTGTTTCTATACATTAATAAGTCTGTGATATTAGGAGCAGTTTGAATTTTCTTTTAAATTACCACAGATTTTCTTTCAGCATTGTCTTTTATTCATGTGTGTCGAACATGAGTACAGCTTTCATAGAAGGTAATGACGTGTTCACTGGATGTAGTTTAAAAGAAGAATCCTGTGCTTCACCAATTCAAGTAGTTTTCCACAAAAAATCACAAATTTTCAAACAAATACTGATTTTTTTTGTTCAAACCAAAAAATCAGAGTGTCTGAATAATACATACATGCCCAAACAGTTTAGTCAGTCAAGCGCACTTTAAACTGTTTGAAATGTTTTACTCTGTCTCAATTAGTTTCTCATTTTACTTTTGTTTATATTCTTCTCTCTATAGGGTGGCCTTGTTGAGATCGAGGCAGTCGCTGTGTTGGGACCCATAACAGACGCATCCTGACTAACTGCCACAAACACAGCCAAATTGTAAAGCTAGAATTAGACTGGAAGCCAGCCTTCATCTTAGGATACCGTTATAATTTATACACAGCAATACTGTGATAAATTATTGACCTTATAATTCATTGTGCACTTGTTAAATTGATGTTATTTTTTTCCTATTTGTACTTTCCATGATTTGGACATTTCTGCATCTCTACATCAGCCTCATCTATTCCATGATCTAGTGTAATGTAGGTTTATCGCTCGAATTGAATTTGCTTTACAATATAATATTTCTGTTATAATTAAAGTTATAATTTTAGTTAAATCAGCACTATCACAGAGTGATCTGTATTTCTTACTCTACAATATTAAAAGTACACCTGAATAAATTTTAACCTTATTTTGGATCAGTGATGATTTTTATAAACATGTGAAATCACACAGAAAATGTTCAGTTTTTTTGTGATGAACATGGCCACCAGGGTTGCCAGTTTGTGCATTCAAAATTGGGTAATCCTCAAACCTATAACTTGGGATATATTTTTTCTAAGTTTTGTGCTGATGGATATAATTTAGAAATATTTTGAACATAGTGTGAGGTGGTTTGTAGTCTATTGTAAAAATTCTATATTGTGATTATATTAAAAAAAAAAGTCAATCCAGTGAGGAAACAATTTGGTCACTCAGTAGTAACATTTCTGCGAATTATTTAGCTTTAGCTCTGTTGAATGCACAAATCTAATTGGTCCAACGGTCTTAAACTAATTTCTAATTGCATGTTATTTTGTTTCTTTGGACTGAATTTCCATAAGAACAGCTCATTCGCACAACCTTGTGTACAGAGTCTGATAATAAATAAACCAGATACATGTCACAGCTTTTGCAGACACAAAGCTAAATATAAAGCATTTTTATAGGGAGATATTTATTAAAGATTTGTTTAAGGAGTCTCCAGTTTCAGTATGGAGTCTTTGGAACAGTTTTCCATCAGTGGGAAAGTCTTTAGGTCAATAGACCTTCTGGATTCTTCGTTACATGACAAGCTGTGTTATGGTCTAATTAACAGTGAGAGAGAATGAAGAAGGTGGTGTTTATATGATGCTTATAGATGCTGACGTGATAACAGGAACTTGAGGCATAGATGAAATCATTAGCAAACTGTTATTCAGAAAGAAAGAAAACATTTTGGAAGATGTTCATGATCAGATTTCCCCACATCTCCTATAATAAAGCTACACTGTCTGTGAGCCTCAGTGTTACTCGCTTGCACCTGAATGAGAAACAAGAGTTAGCAAAGCAAACAAGATATGATGAAAATAATGGAAAATAATGCATTTGATTAGCCTTCAGAAATCTCACTGACCTGGTTATTCCTCTTCTTTCACATGATCTGCCTTTTCTGCTGCTGGAGCTTCAGATTCTGTTGACATGTTTTTACTGGTTTATTCTCTTTCATAAAATGTTATTAACCCACTTAAACCAAATGTAAGAAATATCACTATAATTATAACATAATTGTAATAATTATGTAATAATTACACCTAAAAGCATTTAATATATATATCCTAAAGATGTAAAAGTGGGATGAGGAGTACCTTCTATACAGTATGTAAGTATAATGTTTATTAGCTGTGTTTTGGGAAACGGAGTCTAGTTAGAAGCTGAAAGCAACCAGCACAGCTTCTTCAAAATGTTGTATACCCTTTTCATAAAATTAACAAATGAAGATGTTTAATTTCTATATTTGCAAAAGCATATTCATTGGGTTTCAGAATTACAGCTTATTTTCAAAATGTTCAGGCATTGTAAGTTAAGTAATTCATATTGAATAAAACAAAATGCTAATATAAATTTAAATATTATAATATATTAATATATAATTAATATAAATTCATATATACATTTTTCACTTCTACTGAAATGTCCTTTTTCCTAAGAGTGATTTATAAATATCATCTAATAACTTACATTCCACACCCTTTTTCATTATCATATGTATTCTTTAAATGTTAGTTTGGATTCCTTCACTTATAATATTCACTTTTTCCAGCCAAATGACACACAAGGATCAAGCAAAATGAACCACGAACACTGAGCAAATGTCTTTTTCCCCCTGTAAATTTTGCCTTTTGAATTTTATATTATTTGTTTATATAACCAATTCTGAAAATACTATATTAAAATAACCGATTTGACATTTTTGTATTCAAGAAATTAATTTTTCCAGGTTTTAATATATATATAATAAAAAAATTATAAGATAAAATAAAAAAGTGAATATATCTTTTGCAAGAAAAAGTAAATGATAATGTGACAGAGATTTTTAATTGACAGGTGGATGTGTGTCTGTGTGTTGCGTACCTTGGTTTTCATCTGGTGCTGGTTCTGGTTTTGTAGCATCGTGATTCAGATCATTCTCTGCAGTGGTTACTGGATAGAAAAGAGAACTTCAAGATATTTGATATTTCTTAAAAAAATTTATGACATTTATCAGGGCAATAGCAGGGAACAACAGTTTATAATTATTGAAGTAAACGTACTGAGTCTGTACTGTACTGACTATTTTAAGTGCCGTTCTGCACAAGTGCTTAAGTATTTAAAAGAACACGGGGGTTAGTTCAGGCAAACTGTTTCACCCAAACAAACTGTTCAGGCTTCATCTTTTAGATGTATATAATAAATAACATGAAAATGCTAATAATAATATGATATGGTTTTTTAGATATGTTTTTTTGAAAAATGTGCAATATTACCTATGTGCAATATGTCTTCAGTGTAACCACTACTCTTTTTACACATTTTTGTTTTTTTACTGTATATTATATTATATTATGTCATTATTCTTTATTTTTTTTTATATATATATTTTTGCTGCTGTAACAGAGAAATTTCCCCATTGTGGGACGAATAAAGGAATATCTTATCTTATCTTATCTTATCTTATCTTATAATAATTGAAAAATATAATTACAAGTTATTCATTTTCATATACACTCAGGTAAAGTATAAACTAAATTTAGATGAGTGCTTTCACCTCAGCGACACAGGTTTCTAAAGTTAAATATAAAAAGGAAGTAAAATAGGAAAAAGAATGAACAAAATAAGATAATGAATCAATTTATAATATTTATAGAGTGTAGCAAGGAGCTATTTTAAAACCACTAACAGATTGCTCATTCATAACACACATAATGTGTTGCTGGTTACTATAGCATACTTTGTTGGAGGTCTTTTTGTTAATGATTAGAGGACATAGCAGGTACTTGCTGATACATTAACATCTAGCTAAATCAAAGACATTGTTCGGGCAATTTGGCCCAAAAACACTGTAAGAATCATAACTGTCAGAAAAGGTCACTGTGAAATAAAATTTTAATTCTTTATTTTTTTTTATTTATTTCAGACTGTGTTTCATATGCACTCTTTTTTTAAGCAACCTGGTCCAAAAAAAAGCTTTGTAGATCTGTACACAATTTTTTAGCACACTGTTCACTGCAGCAGTAAATGTAATGTACCCGAGGATGTGGTAACATGGCAGCTTGCCTACTTTCCTCTTATATCTACAATATTTGCATGAAATTATTTCCTCCTGAAGCTATGCTTTATTTTCATTGATGTAGGAGTATTGACCCTTATATCCGGATAACAAGCAAAGATCCGTGGAAAAAGCAAATATGGAGGTCCTGAGAAGGAAATAATCCTTCTGTTCAGCTGGAAAAAAAAACACTGAATCCAAAAATTAGGTTCAACACAATTTCAATTGATGTTTTAGGAAAAAGTGTTCTTCATGTGTTATTGAGTTATAAAGCTTATGGGCTTTTCTAAAGGGATCAGTGATGGCTTCTCTGTCATACCTGGTCAGTAAAGAATTTTAAAAAATGCCTAGATTTAATATTAAACCATTATTAAAATGTCTACATTTATTATTATTATTATTATTATTATTATTATTATTATTATTATTATTATTATTATTATTATTATTATTATAGAGTGAAATCTTAAGCCATTAAGAATTGTCTGGTTGTGTCTCTGGGGATCTCTATGTAGCAGTCTTCAACAAAGTCTTACCACTTTTAGATATGGTTAGTAGATCCACTTTAGGAAACAAAAAATGAGAAAACAATAAAAATGACATGATAAAAAGTTAAACTTTCTATATTTATACAAAACAATTTATGTATACCTGACAATTCAGTCACCAACCTGAAGTCTATTACACAATGTGTACATACCGGTAACTATTCAGGGATAAAAGATAATCACCACAAAGATTAATGACTATTAAAACAGACATTAGCTGCATTTAGATAAAAAATATATAATAAAACTTACCACTACTGACTCCATCAGATTCAGGACATTCTGATTTGGAGTTTAAATGTGGTTTGTCTTGTGCCGTGGTGCTGGAGTTGCATCCCATCCTGCCTTCCTAAGTCAGAAGGACACAAGAAGTGTAGGTTTGCATTAAATAAGAGTGATGTGTCGCTCAATGAGGAGGCTCTACGAATCGACTCTTTGAAGTGAACTTTAAGAGCCGACTCACATAAGAACCGTTTGTTGTTTTATTTTTTTTATTTGAATGTAATCAAAAGTATTCCAATAGTAGCACTTACCATCTTACAATCTGTGCCTGCTGATTGTCCAAGGCAGTTATATGTGGTGTATTAGGGGAGGAGATCAGTTATCATATTGAATGTAAATGAATCTTCTTAATGGAGCACAGAAATATCAGGAACAATATGTGTTGGTGTGTAATGTTTAAACAGATTCATATCATAAGATTTCTTTAGGTAAGCAAAGATTAACAATAACAGGTTTAGAAGTATAATGGCAAAGAGTCAATTGGGAGAGTAAAGAGTCGGATCTTATTATCTGACTCACTGAACAGATCCGGAATTCGCATCATTAATAAATAATCTGTTCGTCACCATCACAAGTTTGTTCGACAAACACACAGACACATGTATAGGATACAGGATACGGACTGCGTGAAATGATATTTTAATAATATTTAATATTTTTAATAAAAAACTGCATAAAGACATGTATTTTATAAATTATGATGAAAGATTGTTAATCAAAAGTGTTATTAATTAGACAACGGCGAGAAATCAGCGACATCTGGCGGCGATTTCTAGAATCTAAAATAATAATAAATTATAATATTATTTAATAATAAATTATAAAAATTTGTTAGAAATAATACATAGTACACAATTTGGTTTGTTGTGTGTAGGACGTATGGCACCATTTCAATACACAACCCTTATAACATCTCCAATAGTTTCTTCATTTTGTTTTATAAATTTGTAAAAAATTTACAGTTGTAAAAATTGCGTCATTAAAGCTATTCTATTCATTAAGTTTATCTAATTATTAGCATGTTTATAAAATTAACATGCTATAAATAATGGTATTTAATTTAATTAATTTAGTTGAAGTTTCTGGTGAATGGAAATGTTGTTTATTAATTTTTTTAATTTACAGAAGAACTGCTGCAGTATAAATTAAATTACATTAAATTTATTAAACAACAGTACCATCATTTTAAGTCACAAACTTTGCAGGAACTACAGAAATATAAATCTCTGTATTCTCGCCTGTAAAGAATATTGGACTCAATCCCAAATGCCTTTACTTTGGCTATATAGTGCACTATATATTCCGAAGCAGACGCCATGTTTTTTCTATATAGTGCTCGAGTAAAGGGAGCAGAGAGTCATTTGGGATTCGACTCGTTGTAAGGTCGTATTGTCGCGATGAAGGCGTGTGGTTTACGAGCGCGGTGGATTGTGGGAAGTCCTTTCTCTATCAGGCCATCTTGGAGTTAACCAGGCAGTAAGTGTGGCTCTTCATCAAAATGAGAAAATAACTCATTTTAACGTGCGCGTTATAACCCCCTGTTGTTATATTTCAAAAAGGAAAGAGTTTATTTGTGATATTTGTGTGTGCAGGTCGGCTGGAACGGACTGAAGCTAAAATGGTAGCCGCAAAGAAAACGGTGAGACTCAGAGCCGCTAATTCATGGCGTCTGTGTTCACGTGTTAGTGACACGCCGAGGCCTCGAGTTTATTTACAGCCTTTACGTCTTTTTGTGTTATTATAACCTTACGAAGATGAGTGAGACGTTACAATACGTTTGTTTTGCGATGAAATGTAAACTGCTTTAAGCAAAGTAGCTGAAAACGTGAGGAAACCCACTAGCATTATAGCTAAACTCACTAGCATTATAGCTAAACTCACTAGCATTATAGCTAAACTCACTAGCATTATAGCTAAACTCACTAGCATTATAGCTAAACTCACTAGCATTATAGCTAAACCCACTAGTGTTATAGCTGAAGTCACTAGCGTTATAGCGCCAGCTTCCGAGTTTGGCTTTTGAGACATGTTCAGGTTTAGTCTCTGAACAGCCAGATGTTGTATTACACACAATGTTAACATAATTGTAAACTTTTTTTTCTATCCATATTTGAGTTGTAGATAGTGAACCGGGTGTGTGTGTGTGTGTGTGTGTCAGCACAATCTTTTGAATAAATCTCTATCTTTGTTGATATGAATAAACTCCACAGCTCAGCTTTCCAACTCTGATCCTAAACTGTGTTCTCTGAAACATCAAATACAACAATTCTTCCTTAGTTTGGGTAAGATTTGGAAGGGAATGTGCAGGACCAGGGTTTGGGAATCTGTGCTGTTAATGATGAGAATTGCTGCGAGTTTATCACTATAACACACCCTTTATTCCACCATAGAAAAAGTCCTTGGAGTCCATCAACTCCAGACTGCAGCTGGTGATGAAGAGTGGTAAATATGTGCTGGGATACAAACAGTCACAGAAAATGATTCGCCAGGGCAAAGCCAAGCTGGTCATCCTGGCCAACAACTGCCCTGCTCTGAGGTATCTATGTACATTATTCATCAGTGAAATAAAATAAAGTATCAGTATAAACTGTGGAGTTATTTTGAGACCCCCTGCTGTAGAATGATGTGATACAAACAGTACAGTATGTCTCCAGATATGCTCACAACAGTGTGCACTTCTAATCAGTACTATGTCATACAATCATATTAATAGTTCCTACACCGTTATTCTAGAGGTAAGGATGCACAATTATCATGCACAGTAAAGGCACTACTGATGTACTGACAGCAAATTCAGAGCACAACAGTCTTAAAACATTGTGTGAAATCTAACCTAGAAATTGACCAGATGAATATTAGATATAAATTAAGCCTACACACAATCAAACCTTTAAGTCTCTATTTTTGAGACACACCTGATAAATGTTTCATGGTTTTGCGTGAAATTGGCCTACAGATATTCGTGACTGCAGAATGCAGACAACCATTTCTGTCACTGAGTTTGTTTTATTTGGGGGGGGAAAAACTGATTTGTTGGGATGTGACTGAATATGTGGCCTAATCTTAAAAGGTAACACACACACTCCTTTTTAATCTTCTCCTTGCGCACTGGTCTGTTTCCTGCAAAGTTGCACAGTCAGATTGTTTTTGTGCAAGATGATTTAACGTTTGGGTGTTACTTTGCTTGAGTCTTTCCCTGTTTTAAATTATTCTGTGAGTTTAATAATTGAAGGCATGAGAATAGACCAGGTGTTGTGGCACCACCAGATTTCTGACAGATCTGACAGCTTTTGTAGTATTCATGCATAGAGCAATTTTATATGCTGAATGTGTCTTAGAAAAGTTGTCAAAGTTTTTTCAGGAAATGTAATTGCGTTTAATTTTGTTCATGGGTCTTGCTTCTAGCATTCAGTTGGCTAAGAAATTAGTCATTTTGAAAGTTGCAGATTTTGGTTTTGCAGTTTTAGATTGCTGTAAGTAGTTGAAGACACTACAGCCCCTGAGATCAGAGTGTTCATGATACATGCTTGGGGTTGTGTAACACTTTTCCCCTCTCTCACAGGAAATCAGAAATCGAGTACTACGCCATGTTGGCCAAGACCGGTGTTCACCACTACAGTGGAAATAACATTGAGCTTGGCACAGCCTGTGGTAAATACTACAGGGTGTGCACACTTGCCATCATTGACCCCGGTAAGTAAATGTCACCTCAGGCACAGCAATCTAAAACATGTTTACAGCATCTGCAGTCAGAACGCCATCCAAAGATTTAACTATGTTTTTATATGCGTCATCTCTCCCCTCACAGGCGATTCAGACATCATCAGAAGCATGCCTGACCAACAGCAGGGCGAGAAGTAGAGCCATTTTCCCTGAAAGTTGTTAAATAAATATGGTTAAAATGTTCATGATGTTTTAGTGTTTATTTGCTCACATTTTATGCTTATTTAATGTATCTTCTATGGGGACTTTAATCAGTTCCCCTTCATTTCTCTTCATCCTTCTCTTTATCCTTCTTTAAAATGACATTGCAGACAATTGGGTTTAATAGAGCTGCATATAACAGTGACTACACACTGGACTAACCTTAATTAAATTTAAACAATACCTGAAAATGTGTGATCTCCCCTGACATCCTATGCCCGTGTGGTTGTATTTTGAGAATGGATGCCCCAGATTTCTGGTTCTCAGCAAAGGTATGTGCCTGGATCAACACCTTGCTCCTGAAACATTTTTATATAACCCATTATTTTACTTGGTTTATGACCTTTAGGCCTCCCAAGTCAGAAACTGTAGACTCCATGCAGGTCTAGTACATGTTTATGCTGGTTAGGATTTTATTTTCGTGACGTGTCTTCACCCTGACACACCACACACACTTGATCATGTAGCTTTAAGCTGTCTGAATGCTCTGCAGACATCTGCATTATAAAAAGGTTGAATTTCGAATGCAAGTGTGAGAATTTTAGCCAGATTTTCCACATTTATAAACAGAACATTTGAAAATGCTTATTTAGCTATCATGAATGTATAGGCAAAAAATTACTTTTTGCTTTCCCTTTTGCAAAACTATTACAGAAATGTAAGATTTTGCTGGAGTTTATTTGGAAATAATATTCTAAAATTCTAAGACCTTTAGTTAGTTTGTATACAAAGCTGTATCTAAAGAAAAGGGATGTGAAACAATTCAAGGTAGATCCAGAACTTAAGAACTTATTCGGCAAAAATGTAAACTCCCTGTGTAATTACTGCTTGTAAAGTCTAAATTTAATTTATTTTAGTATTACTAATTACAACTGTGCATATTTACAACCCTGTAACAGAATCCCTTATCATTCCTTTGGCTTGTGAAGGGTTGTGTTCCTTTCGGATACGTGGCAAGTGCCGTGTAAACCTTACACCAGGAGAATTAAAGGATTTACAGGTTTAAGTTTGGTTCTGCATCACACATTGCCAAGACAGTACACTTAAACCGTTTATATGCAGTGATTATTTAGTGTGCTGTTATTCCCGGTGGCTCATTTCTATTTATTCCTCGGAAATGAAAAAAAAACCTGCACTGATGCAGTTTTATCGGTTGTGTAATCGGCTCGATGCTGATGATTTAAAGACAAGTGTCCTTGTAAGTGTGAGGTTGTAAACGTGTCTGGATCAGAAGCTTTGCTGATGGGTGTAAAATAAAAACAGCCTGAGTGCAGATGGCAGATGCTGCCCTTAACAAACATGTTCTTCATATCTCTTAAAAAGCTGCCGGCAAGGGCAAGTCACAAAGCGTATACATGATGCCATTTGTCATTTTCTCTCTGCTTTTTTGTTAACTATGTTTGGAGAAGAAAAGCATTAAAATGAAGACATGATGAGTAACGACATACCGGGTATCATTAGCCATCAAAAGAAACCTAGTGATGAAGTAAACAATGTTTTGTTCGTCTTTCTCATCTATTAGATTACATTAGTCAGAGCTCTAGAGCTGGCTGTTTCATAGCTGCTCCAATTTATGCCTGATTAAAGCTGACCTAGATGTGTACATACTAGAAAGATGATACTAGATAGAAAACAAGTATGTCTCCTCTAATGATGGATCACATTCGGAGCTCATGTTTCATATATCTCCTTTCCTTGGATGTGAGGTGAAAGATAGGAAGACGTATCAGGAGATGATATGGAGACTTAAAGCGGTGTAGCTGGGAACTCTTTCTGTGCCACCTGAAAAAACAGACCTCCATAAACAATCTTAATATAACTCAATAGAGATATTCAGACTGCTGAAAAGGATTATGGGTAGTCTTTGAGATGAGAGTCTCTAGACCACTAAACCACTTAAAAATTTCCATGAGAAGTTTAATAAATAATAACCAGGATCATGATGATCCTCCACAATCAGTATACTTTAGGATGTACAAATAACATTAATAGAGGAGTCTGTATTGAGTATACTGGGATAAATGGAGTCTTTCTTTTCACTCTATACTGCTGTATTAATTTTTTAATCTTCAGTAAGTGTTCTGTCCCGTTCAGGCTCGTTCTGGACCCCAGAACACAGTGGGTGCGTGACCCGAGCTCAGGATCGAGCAGGTAGACAACACCGCTACCCTCTACACGAATAATTAGTTCAATAATTAGCTACAATAAACTCAACGTAAGAATCTTTTAATTTTAAGAACTGTTCAGTACAAATATTGCAGCTGATTGAACGTCAAGTCAAATCACCTCGGTTACAGACAAAACATACGACCAACAGTAAAAACCAGTAAGAAATTTCGGAACTGACTTCTTTTTCCTAAACAAACATATTACACACTTCGAAAGTTAAGGTGATTGATTGGATTGAAGGTAATAATGTTAGATTTTAGGAACCTAAACACATCACAGGACAAATTGATTGACTCTGAATAACGATTTGATTCATGGCAAAATGGTTACTGCAGGTAGCGATATTTTCCTACATTTCAATCCGAAGCTCTTCTGTATTAAATACTTAACTGGAGCAAACAGACATGATGTCACTGCTTCATAAATAATAGTTTAAAATCCCAGAGATGGGTTCAAATGTAGAACCGATTGGTTTATATGTAATTTGTTTGTAGTTATCTGTCGTTTGTTGAGAGTTTTATTTTAAACAAATTTAAATTGTCCCTTTTTGTCATTTACTAAGAAGCAAATTTCCTTCCATTGCTAACCAGAGCTACATAGATCATAGCTTTTAATGAATAATCACTGATGTCATCAAGTGAATTCATTCTAAATAAATGATGAGCAGAAAATGTCAATTCCTGGGAAATAATCTAACAGAACAGTGAATAAGAGTCTGCTGGCTTCAGTTAATTCGTTGATACGAAAGTGCTCCGTGTTGAAAGATAGTACAGTTGAAGATAATTCTGCATAGTTGTTGCATAGCTCTTTATATAACAAATTTCTTTTCAAATCTTAAGCAGAATCAAGCTAGGGAAGACATCAGGAGATTTTTCATGTCACTCATATTTATATTCAATACTACATTACTGTGCTACATACAGTCTACCTTTCCTTCAGTACCCTATTTATCAGAGAACATACAGCATGAATTATTAAGACTAATGTGCAAAAACAACGTGGCGACTCTGCATAGGACTGGAAGCCACCGGATGTATGGTTTTAAATCAAATCAGCAACACGGGGCAGTGTGTGAAATAGCCACATTTAGATTTAGTTTTCAGATGAAAGATAATGAAGATAATGTTGTGAAAATCACAAGATTACTTTCACATTGAAACTCTTATCATAGTTATTCATAGAGTTGCAACTATATACATGTTATGTTTCTGATCTTCAAAATGGAATACTTGCCAAATATTTCTTTTAAGCAATCACTAGGAAATGATTTGAGCTTTATTTGTATTAGTAACTTTGAAACTGAAATTTAAATATTAAATGAAACTTAAATATTGGCTACTGTTGTTAGAAACCTGTTAAAATGTTGTAGACTGGTCATTGTGGTTCTTTTGAAAGATTTCTCACAATTCACTGTGTTATAAAGATGCATATTAGAGAATGATATATTACCCTGGTGGCCACATTCATCAGGTTCCTTGGTTGGAAACTGCCGGTTGGAAATTGCTCTTAAATAACTTGCACGTTTATTACGCCTGCCACATTTAAATGTCAGGTATTTCGGTAGCCGACAGCAGTTCCGAGAAGTTCACAGTATTTAAAAAAGGGGAGGTCAGTGTCGTGCGGAATCACTGAACGCTGAAAGTGCAAATCCAAATTGGAGCTGACACGCAGCACTGGGCTGCTGGGAAGGCTGTGCAGACTCACAAAGGGAGGAGCAAGTCACACTACTGCCTTCAGGGAGCAAAGGATAGAGACGTCACAGAGTAAAAAGTGGATGGTTTCAGTTGGGGGAATAGGAAACACTGACTAAAAAAATCTTTTCTTTGGAGGATATTTAGGGAGAAGACTGATGAAATCTGAGAGAGAAATCATCTGTCTCATGCTGAGTGTTTTTACTCAGGTGGAGGCTCCTTCGGAGGAATAGCGACGACCTCTTCATACGATGGGAGCAGCACCTACAAAGCAGAATACAGCGTGAGCAGGATGTTCCCATTATTTTGTTGAAAACGTTCAAAGATTTTTGTAACTGCATGAGCAACATGGTTCTGCTCAATGCTCAATTACATAAACAGCCAGATAAAACTTACAGTGTCTTGAATACGTAACCCAACAGAACCCAACCCCAAGTGGTCCTTATACAGTAAGTAGTATTTACTTACTTATAAGTAAAAAAAAATGGCGTAAGCATTTACAGCTGTAAAAACCCCACCTGGTGAATCCACACAGTAAAGCATGGTGGTGGTAGCATCATGTTCAGAGTTAAGCCTTGTCCTTCTGCCTTCTTCTCTGACTAATCTTAGAATTATTGCTGAATAATTTTGGTATAAAGTTTCCTCTAGGCGGAGACATGATTGTTCCACGAGGCTTTTCCAAAATCAGGTATATTTATACTGAGATCATGTGACAATTCAATATCTACAGCATCTTCTTTCAGCTGGTTGCATTTAGTTGTTTCATAGCAGCCGGGGGTGAATACTTTTGCCAACAGTCACACTTCATATTATTTTATTAAGATCATGAGATCCCAATTCATTCAGTTTATTCCCAGGTTGAGACACTACAAAGTATAGTAGAGTTTGGGATACTTATGCAAGCCTATAACTCTGTTATAAACGGAGGGCTAATTTGAATAACATTCTAAGCGGATCCTAATTTAATCTGCAGAGTCTAACTGCATCAGTGAGAGGATTTCAAAGGAACTGGACAATAATCACTGGTTATGTAAAGGGGTTGAGCTGAATTTGGAATTTAGTACCAAAGCAGCACTGTGACATCTCTAACAGACACCAAAAATTCATTTACATTACAGATACAGAGCTAATATTAAATAAAAACAGAACCATCAAACCAAAGCTGAAAGAAAGGATTAGAGATTACTTGACAGTCATGTCACACTGACTGAACATCACACAGGACATAAGGAGACATTCTGCATTATTAATCAGAAAATTCATCAAAATCAGTAGTCGAGTATTTAACATTAAATATATTGCAGGCAGAATCTACAGGTTCGAGTGAGGAAGTTGCTAGGCTTTAAATGTTTAACAGCCCAAACTCTGTATTATAACCTGAGCATTTAATCATACTGTCATTATTCAAAATAATTACTTCAGCGCTGTATTTATTTTATTTATCATCACCCTATTATTTCCCATGATTACCTTATACTGTACTGTACTTATACTGTACTTATACTTATACTTGTCATAAAAATATATTTTATTATATTTGCTAAGTTTGATCATAATTCGCAAGCTTGACAACTGACATTTCTAGATTATGACTATAGGAATGTTTCAGTCAAGCTCTCCTGATTCCTGAAGTTTCTTTTCCTGAAAGTAAAACAGTCAAATTGCTAAACAAATTTCAAGCCATTTTGATCAGCTATGGAGTGCAAATATGTTGACGTTTCATTATCGCTTAATAAAAGATGCCCTTGAGCTTGTCCTTGTTTTGTCTCCCCTTTATGATTTACCCCATGTCAGAATGGGACACAGTGTGCTTCAGGTAAGAATAACAAACACACAAAGTGGAGTCAGTGTGACAGTAAATCATCCTTGACTTACTGTTGTATCATTAGTGGTGACATAAACCAAGACCTCTGTGGTGCCTCTTCCACTAACGTATCTGTAGCAGTTCCACACGCAGGCAATCAGGTACGCCTGGCAAATAAGCAACAAGATGGTATCAATTTTCAACATGATGATAACATGCAAGGGATAAGAGTGGCATTTCAATCCAAACATAACTCAGCAGCAGTACTACAAGTTCTTCACGATAACATGTCACTTCACAAAGCGCTGAACGGCAGAAAAGCATCATGTCAGTAACAGTATTGAGTAATAACTCTCGAATTCTCGCTCTCAGTTTGTAGGGAATCTGTGTGTTAAACGGTTTCAGGCACCACCCTAGAAGACGATCCAAACGTTTAACATGTAGTAACTGTAACACATATAATTGTCTGTGGATGTCACACTCGCTATCGAGAGTTTATTGTAAACTGTTTATAAACCTCCATGTGATCTTTTTACACTGGACTTTATGCACTTGTGTCAAGTATGTGAAAAGTTATGTGATTTCTTTTAATACAACATTGTTAGTAAATAGGGGGGCACGGTGGCTTAGTGGTTAGCACGTTCGCTCACACCTCCAGGGTTGGGGGTTCAATTCTGCCTCCACTTTGTGTGTGTGGAGTTTGCATGTTCTCCCCGTGCCTCGGGGGTTTCCTCCGTGTACTCCGGTTTCCTCCCCCGGTAAAAAGACATGCATGGTAGGTTGATTGGTATCTCTGGAAAATTGTTCGTAGTGTGTGTGTATGTGAGTGAATGAGAGTGTGTGTGTGCCCTGCGATGCGTTGGCACTCCGTCCAGGGTGTATCCTGCCTTGATGCCCGATGACGCCTGAGATAGGCACAGGCTTTTCATAGAAAATGAATGAATGAATGTTAGTAAATATGAAAGCCAGCTTGTTTTGTCACTGCCAGATTATTAGAAACAAGCATTACCACTGTACTTGATCAATTTTGTCAGTCCAACAAAGATAATTAATTCTATTCATTCTTACAATCTCATGCAATAAACTTTAAGCAACACCAGATACTGTAGGGCTTGAGGTTGAAACACAGCTCATGTGCTGTTTACATTATGGGCCTGGACTGCATTACACAGCATTGATACTGTATTCTTTATTGTTTCTAGCTAGATACTTCACCCATGCCCATTTACACCAAGCTACACTAAAAATCTTTTCAGGAAGAACGTACTGCAGATCGTTATTTACAATCGGACAACGACGACAAGGCTCCGGAGTCACGACTGGTCATTGCAGCATATTTCCTGATGCTGATTTGCATAAGTTTTTTTAATCGTGTCCGGTTCTCACCACATTCCTATCCCTTACATGTTTCTGGTAACAAACCATTAAAAATGAACGGGTGCAAACTGTCAGCTATTCAGTGCATTCATATTGTAAAATATCACACTGATTAACGCAGAAGTGTATTGGCAACGCTGCAACTGCATCTGGTGTAAAATTTCAACAATTCCTCTGCATTTACCTTAAAGGCCAAAATACAGCCGATGAACACGAGCACCGCAAACACTAGGCAGATGTTGTTGGTGGACATTAGGTCCTCTTTGTATGGAAAGGTCCCAGGCTGTTAAAACATAAACAACCATTTCAACAGGAAACTCAATACCTAGTTTATAGAAGAAATAAATAATTAAAGACCAAGTTCCTTACCAACTGATCAAGGTAGTCCTGAATGGTGTTCGGGTAAACCATGACACTTATTGCTACCAGGGTGTTAAGGGCAAAGTCAAAGATTTGGTAGCAGAAAAATGGAATAATCCAAGCAGCATGTTGCTGTAAAGAAGGATTGCAGCGGTTAATACTGTATATAAACACTTTTAAAGTTTCAGTTTTCTCTATTTCAAAACACACTGACACAAAGAAAAAACAAAGAACAAGTAACAACAAGGATTAATGTTAGTGATTTTGTTACTAGAGCCATTTATTTAGAACCATTTATGGAACCAAAATTGATGCTTAACGATCACATACAGTATAATGAATGAAATAAAAACCCCAAATCTCAAAAAAATAAAAATAAAATGTGCATATAATTTTACGTTTTAAACTTAAACACTATACTTAACAGATGTAACCCAAAATCTGAAGAAGTTAAAGTAAAATAAAAAAATCCAGAATTTTATATATATATATATATAAAATATTGCTCAAGGGCACCTCAGTCGTGGCCAGCCCATGACTCAACCCCACAACCTTAGGGTTAGGAGTCAAACTCTCTAATCATTAGGCCATGACTTCCTATTACTGATTCCGATTACTATTGATACACTTGTATGTCCTATATAGACTATTCTTTTTTTTAGAATAAGTTTTATTTTTCAGGAGTGTTATGTAAGGAATTCATTTTAGTAACATGAGAATAAACAAATCAATTAATTAACAGGTTAATTTTAATAAACATAATAATATAATGAAGAAATAATAATTAATTGGGTCAAAGGTACTATTTTGTCATAACGTCGGGGCAGTCGTGGCCTAATGGTTAGAGAGTCTGACTTGTAACCCGAAGCTTGTGGGTTTGAGTCTCGGGCCGGCCACAACTGAGGTGCCCTTTTGCGCAAGGCACCGAATTCCCCCCAACTGCTCCCCGGGCACCGCGGCATAAATGGCTGCCCACTGCTCCGTGTGTGTGTTCACTGCTGTGTGTGTGCACTTTGGATGGGTTAAATGCAGAGAACGAATTCTGAGTATGGGTCACCATACTTAGCCATATGTCAATTCTTATTCAATTCAATTGACTTTTTCTCCATTTGATAAAATTGTTAACAGTAAACATTTACCTTATAAGCACCGTAAGTCGCCATCCCACAAATCAATATCATCAGCAGGGAAATTGCAGCAGCGATGCACATGTCTGTGGAGAAAAAACATGGATGAGAGCAAAATACTGCAAAATGGTGAAGAACCACCACCACAGATACAAGAGTCAAATCCTCCTTTAGATTTTACTGACTTCCAATAGTTCAAATGAATGCACTCATATCATGTTTAGGAATTATACTGGTTATTACAGAATAATATATATTTCCTATCACAGTGTGTAACAGCTAACATTTTAGGTTAAACGTAAAAAATATAGCCCTTTTTTTAATAAACATATTTCATCCATATTACATCCGATAACAGTTTTTTTTCTCTATATGGCTGTATACTACAAATTTCAGGAGAAAACAAAGAGAAAGACATTATCTATTTTTTTTTTTAGACCTATGACACTACTCAAGCAAATTATACAATGCATATAAACTGCAATCAAAGGACACAAGGGACAAACAAAAAAACATTTAGGAGTGTACCGTGTCTAGACGTAAGAAAGCCCAAGCCAATGGTGATCAGTCTGCACGTTAAATCTGACTGCCCTAATTCATCAGGATTAATCAGGTTGTGTCAGAACCTGAACTAACTCTCACATTCCTGTACAAAACTTTTCCCATGTATTCAATTTTAGACGACAAACAACAGCTGTTGTTTTTCTATATGGAAATGTATTTGATTCAGATTAAAACACAACATTAAAAACATTTTCTCAACTTAAATAGAGAAAGTACATTCCACATGGTGAGCAGTTGCCCGAGAAAGCTAAGAAAAAAGCCTGGGACAGCATTTTTAACTTACTCGCATCATCCATGACATCCAAATCTGTGCCGAGTTCAGCACTGGTGAGATGGTAGTGATACTGCACTGGGTCATTTAGAGCAGACAGCAGGATTAACAGGACCACGGCATTTATGAGCTGCGTAGGAGAGAGGCATGTGTGTAAGCATGGTTAATCTTGTGCACTGTGATGAATAAAAAATAAACAGAAACTGCATAACAGAGGAATTGGTCTAAATGATAACAAAAGCTAAACCTCACACACATTATTGTATTGCCAATGTGGACGCCTGACCATCAATCCAATATGTGCTTGCTGAACATCCAGATACCTCGCCAGATTTGGTCCTCTATGCTCTTATTATAACCTCCACTTTCCTGGAATGGGTTTATTCTAGTTTTTGGAGTGTGGCTGTATGAATTTGTGGGCATTCAGCCACAAGGGCATTGGCATATAGGTTCGAGTGGGGAGGCCCGGGGTGTACTGTAGTTCATCCCAAAGGTGCTTGGTGAGATTGGGGTTAAGGGTGTAGACCACACTAGTTCTTCCATATCAGCATCATCCGTGGCAAACCATATCTTCACAGACCTTTACCTTTGCTTTGTGCACAACAGAACTGTCATGCTGAGACAAATTTGGGCCTCTTAGTTCCAGTGTAGTAATAAAACTATAGCATACAAAATCAGATTATGGAAATGTGAGCTTCAGAGTTTGTTTTAACAGATCAAGGAAGACTGACAAATGAGTGTGATGATCAGGTGTCCACATACCTGCATGTAGTGTAGGCTAAGGTTTCTGCTTAATTATTCATTGAGCATCACCTGACTTTGGCCATTTACCTCATTTGGCCTGAGAACCCCAGGCAGAAATGAGACAATCCTAAATGATTTTTTTTTCCTCTTTCTCTCTACAGCAAAGCCATAAGCATAATTCTGCTCATCTGTGACATCTTTTTGTGTCAATGACCAGTTTCTTTGAATGGACTGTCAATTAGAATGTAAATATAAAATATATATAATATGGATTCATGCGCAACAAATTCATAGTGGAAACTACGAGACAGGATTGCCATGTAGTCATCAAATAAAAGAAGCTGAAATGTTGGACAGCTCCACCCGCATGAGTAAACCTGAGTAGATCCCTTAATGTCACTGTCTACATTTTAACGGGCTTTGTACTTATTGTAAAACTGTACACTGATAAATCCAATATACTAATATGTTCTATATAACATAGATAGATAGATAGATAGATAGATAGATAGATAGATAGATAGATAGATAGATAGATAATTATTATGATGTAAACGTTATCTCAATAAATAGATTGACTATATACACATTATTTAAATGTAATGAAAATTAAACATTATATAATGAAGATAAATTAAACATGCATAGGATTTCTCAGTTACTCGTATTTCTATGCGTAAGTTACAAGAGAATGTAGTAAAATGAATTGAGTACATTTTTAAAAGTAATATAAAGAAAATGTACCTGAATACAACATTCCCTTCTCCTTAAATTACTTTTCTTTTTTACAATTATTAGACCAAATAAAACAAAAGTATTGAAAATATTTTCCCTGCCATGTATTTTATTCATGTGTTTCAATGTATTTTAGAGTTAATTATATGCACAGGGTCAGGGATTTAAATTGATTATGATTCTATTTAAAGAGCTATCATTTCTATAATAATAATAATAATAATAATAATAATAATAATAATAATAATAATAAAATAAATAAAATAAATAAAATAAATAAAATAAAAAGCTAAATATTAAAAACTATTGATACACTGGTATGTCCTGCATAGACTATTATTTTTTGGAATAAGTTTTATTTATTAGGTGTGTTATATAAGGAATTTATTTTAGTAACCCAAACAATTAATTGACAGGTTAATTTGAATTATATTAACTGGTGTTAATGAAATGTGATAAATATTGTGTACTTTATTATACTATACATATGCTAAAAGTAAAAGTAAAAAAAATATATTAGAAATTTTTATATTTAAAACATTTCAATATTTTAAATCAATATTCGCTATATATTTTTTATATATTCAAAATTACTGAATGTTTTAGTGAAAATAAAAAAAACGTGCATATATAGAATTTATATACACTGCATTTGTAATAAATTAACATTACTATTCTTTTATTTTCATAATTATTCAATTAAAAAAACTAAACCTTTCCCTGAATGAACTATATGAACTTCAGAAAATCAGATTTGACGTGTAGTTTTTAGTATGTTAACGGTACAGAAGGAAAATTATGAGGTTCATTCTTTGTTCAGTCTGGGTGCTGATCAGGAGGTACAAAGCCTTACAGGATAAGAGAAGAAACTAACCGAGGAGAGATCAGAGAAAATAACCAATAGTACTAGTAATAGTATACAAGTGTATAAAATATAAAATGTACATATGATAGGTATTAAAGCACATGTCTGGGTCATTGATCTTAATACCGTGTATGTGTGTGTGTGTGTGTGTGTGTGTGTGTGTGTGTGTGTGTGTGTGTGTGTGTGTGTGTTCATTTGTGTGTATATTTTTGTGTCCCTGTGTGTGTCCCTGTGTGTGTAGTTGTATATATATATCTGTGTGTGTGTGTGTGTGTGTGTGTGTGTGTGTGTGTGTGTGTGTGTGTGTGTGTGTGTGTGTGTGTGTGTGTGTGTGTGTAAAACGTTAAACAGTCGTTGGAGGGCAGTGAATAGACTATATAACATTAATGCTGTGGAATGATCTGGTTTTGTCCTCCTGGATGAATAAAATGTCCTGTATTGAGTGTAATCAGGTCTCCAGTGAACCCTGCTGCTCGGTCTGTAATATGATCATAGACCCGTTCACACTCACCATGTACCAGACGCCGAGGATTATGGTGCCCGTCCGTACATGACAACAGAGGCAGCAGCTCGTCGTGTACCATCTGTCCCACGGAGAAATCATCTTTCTGCTATAAAACGTCACCCAGCTATATCATGTAGGCCTCTCAGAGATGTAATGGCGATGGTTTGCAGTGCGCTATTCAGAGTGTAAGCATCCGGTTCGTCGTGTGTTCAGAGCTCAGTGTTCGGGCTGCTCCGTGTCTCAGCATTAATTCAGCTCATCCCCTGGTCACGTGACCGGACAGCGGGGATTTGAGCTGGGATCAGGACGTGATGGCTGCTTGTGTGTGTGTGTGTGTGTGTGTGTGTGTGTGTGTGTGTGTGTGTGTGTGTGTGTGTGTGTTTAATAAGGATTTATACCCTATAAATATAAAACACACGAATCAGTAAATGTCTGTTTGTCTAATATAAATTACTGTACATTCTGCTAATATTTCATATTCATGTATTTACTTATTTATTTATTTATTTATTTATTGGACTTGTTTATTCAGCTTGCACATTTTTAATGCCATAACCTTATAACCTTCTATTTGTTGTTCCTTTACAACAGTGTCTGCACATGTTTTCAATGCCACAGCCTTAGAACCATTTACTTGTACTTTTCAACAGTGTCCACACATCTCTGCACTGCTATAGCCTTTATATTTATTTTTTCTATTATATTTATACACTGTACTTATGTTTACATATGTACCTATATATATATTACATGCTGTACCTATGTTTACATATATAACTCTCTCTCTCTCTCTCTCTCTCTCTATATATATATATATATATGTATGTATGTATTACATACTGTACATATGCTACATATTTATCTGCACGGTTGCTACTTTTTGCACTTCTGGTAGATGCCAAACTGCATTTTGTTGCTGTGTATCTTTACTATGCAATGACAATAAAGTTCTATCTATCTATCTATCTATCTATCTATCTATCTAAACATTGTTGTCCTTTTATTGTGCATCTGGTCTGATGTTTGAATGATTTTGAATAACAATTTTGAAATATTTCTCCTAAAATATGTACCCCTTCACTTTAAATAGTAGATTTGTCTCTTAGTATTTAGGCATGGATTATATATACGAATGCACCCATAAGTATAAACCATGTGAGCATTACTTAGTTACACTATATGGCTATCTGACTGTCCCAGCCATAAGGATTTTTCCCCCAAATAAAGGCAAAATGCCCAAACCTCGTCAAGCAGGACAATGCCTTTGTGCACAAAGTGAGCTCAGTTAGGTTATGGTTTGCTCAGGGTGGAGATCTGACCCTATCAAACATCTTTGAGAGAACAGTACCAGACTTCACTAATGCTCTTGAGGTTGAATGAGCAAATCTCCAGAGCCACACTCTAAAGTGGAACTCATCTAGTGGAAATCCTTCCCAGAAGAGTGGAGGTAATTATAGCAGCAAAAAAGGGGTCTGGTATATTGTTATATTGGTGTTCAACAAGCTATATGGGCCAATGCAGTACCACAATACAGATGAATACCGACTGGTCAGAAGGTGATGAATTTTCTAGAACAGCGGCACTAAAAGTCGATCCAGCTGAAGGGCAATTTATTGTCTTTTTTAAAGCAGTGGATAATTCAAAAGGATTTGAATCTCATGCAACATAAACAATAAATATGTACTAAATGTGATGTTTGATATGGCTATAATAAAATATAGAGGGAAGCTTTTTGAGTACTCAGATGTTAGTACTCTGTAGGAGTTAATACATTTTCTGCATTGGGAGTAAAGACAGAGGAGTTTGTACACAGTAACGTGTTTACAGGAACACATTCAAATGAGCTCAACTATGACTAAAAGGCCCAGTGTAAATACAAATTAAAGTAGTATATCGTTTAAGAGTGAACATTATGACAAACATTCTAACAGAATTACAATGATCAAATGTTTTATTTAACAAATCAACATAGAAATATTGCATCAACTTCAGTAAACATGATCATTCTTGGATTCAAAAAATCTGAAGACGGGTATAAATACACTGGTTTAACCACCTTTCTAATGGAAAAACTAAGGCAGGTGTCTGATTCTAAACCAGAGTACCTCAGGTACACGAAAATCTACCACAATTTACAAAAATGAACATGGGATAAACGGCCAGTTAATCCACATATAGACACGTTTAAATTAAATTCATAAGGCATTAAGCCTGGACAAAAAAATTGATATTCACTATTTCAGGTCTACAAAAAGCAAAGCATTTCTCATTCATTAAAGCATTTATGTTGAGAGAAGTACATGAATGAGTGGGGAAAAAAGAATGTAGACATTTATTTGATGATTATAAAGATTTAAAACAGAACTTGTGCAACAGCAAGTGCAGCTCTGACATCAATCAAACTGGAAATAATAATTCCACAACTCTTTCCAAAAACTTCGATTTGAAAGAAGGTTAGATGCAAACATAAGTAAAGGAGAGAAAAAAAAGAAACAGATTAAGGCAACAGATTCCGGATACTGACACTATTTATAGTGAAATGGAGGTAAAGCTGCTGTTACCGTTTGTCTCTCTCCATTAAAAATCACTACCTCTATATCCATCACAATAATATGAAAACACAAAATTAAACAGGAATGAAACATTCACATTTCAAGAAGATCGAAAAAAATAACAAAAATAGAAAGTATTACAACCTGTAGCACAGTGCAATTAAAGAGAATTATAGAAAAAAGCCCTTAGTAATTCTGTACATATGGCCTGGCTTTTTCTACTGAAGAGGTTGCAAGAGAAACAAAGAGCATTAAATTGTTTCAACAGTTAACAAGGTAAGATACAGCAAATATTTCAAAAAGGTGTGTATAGTTCCTTTCTATGTGAAAATATATACTTAATACAGGAAAAAAAAGCACTGAGAATATTCTTAGTGTTAGAAACATCTCTGTAGTAACCTGTACTCGTGTTTTGTTTCGATCCGGATTACAAAATACAGTAATATACCAGTCTCTTCCGGCTGCTGCTGATGACTTTAGATTTAAATCATGATGGCTCTGATGGCACAGCGTCTCTCAGTGGTGTCTAACCTTAACTGCTACACTGCAAATAATCCTGAATGCAATTCAGCAGTAGAAAAGTTCCAGAGGAAGAGAAATGGAAGAAAAAGAGAAAGAAAAATAATAAAACATCCTCAAAATTCTAAAAATTTCCCCCATGATATTAACAAACGTTGCAAATTCTATTAACATCTTAAAAGTAGCAGTTGAACAACAATAAATAATCTTTCGCTGCACTAAAAGGGTGCATGATATCAAGTACAATAATCAATTCTTTAGAAGACATCAGTCTAGCATAGTGCATATGTTGTTCTCTGTCTGCTGTCATTTTTGTTGTTTTTTGGCCAACTTGGCCCAACTCACTTAAGATGTTCTGTAAATAGCACAGAAAATTTTAATCGGTATAAAATTCTGTACTCTGAAATTATTGCATAAACATTTTAATCCTTTGCATAAGAGATTGAGGGGATTCATGTTTCTCTCCTGGCTTTTTTCTTTTGAACTTGCTTCAGCGGTTCCGCGTTCTGATCAGATTTCTCTGTAAAACAATACACACATATTGCAGTTAATAGATGGTTTTAAAAAATGGAATAAAAGTATAATCATATGGAACGGTGGTCAAAAAGTGCAGGGGTATTTTTGCCATTTCTCAGCCAGGTCTGGTACATCCTTTATGAATACGGTTAAATTCATACAAGAATTACATTTTATATCTCATTTCTAAACAAAACATTCTCTCTGTGCCTCGATGGGATGTGGTATCTTAGTAGTTAAGGGGCATCGGACTACTGATCGCAAGGTTTTCGCATCCAAGGTCCACCAAGCTGCCACTGCTGGTTCGCTACACAAGGCCCTTAACCCTCCATTGCTTAGTTGTATAAAAAGAGATTAAATGTAACTCGCTCTGGATATGGGGATCTGCCAAATGCTGGAAATGTAAATGTACCTTTCAAGCGATAAATTTGTGAACTGTGAAACATGAGCATCAACCAAAAGATTAATAATAGAGATGAAGGGTAGAGGAAAGGCTTGCAGGTATATCAGTTAATATTGTACACTTTCATAACAGTCACTCATTTCTGATTTATACAAGGACTCACTGATTTGATGTTTGACCAGGGGTAAAAACTGTGCTTTTACAGTGCTCCATCATTAACTGTTATTTAACCTGTTTTACAAAAAGTTGGCAGGTCTTGATCTGGAATCGGTATCACTTCACAGATTGTCATTTTCTTAATCATTCTTACTGTCGCATTGCCAGACTACTCACTCAGTCCTGACTGTGAATTGATGATCTGCTTGTTTGGCTCCACCACTGGCACATGAGGATGGGGTTTGACAAATCCACTTTCTGCAGGTGGAGTCAAACTCTCGCTGGTCACCTGCACATAAAAACAACCTTAACACCCAGGCCAAATTTAAACAGCAAAATAAAGGCTTTGGATTATTTTGCTTGCAATGCCCAATTATCTGTTGTTGTTTTGAAGAATATCTTTATTATATATATAAAGAACCTAAACTCATACGTAAGCCAAAATTAGTGACATTAACATTTATGGCAATTATTTCTTTGTTATCTTTGTACTCTTACATGTGAGCCAGCATTTTCATCTTCTGGCTTCTTCTTCTTCTTCTTCTTTCTCTTGGACTTGCCACTTCCAGAAGGATCTCCTTTTTCCTTGTCATCATCAGATTCCTGCAAATGACACACATACAGTTACACAACAAATATACTGAATATGAAAGCCAAAAACAAGGAGACCTCATTAAAGTCCCAGATAGCTTGTGTCTTGGCATTGAAAATATTTTAAAAGAAAACATTTTTACATTTTATTTAACACATTATAGCGAGTCTTTATAACAGGTCATTAAAACATTTATTTGTACAATGTGTGAAACTGAAGGCAAAATCAAATAGAAACCTGGAAAATGGGTACAACAAATCTACACCTTGGGTACCTGGGAAATGGTTGTCTCTTGGGCAGCAGGAGTCTCTGGTTTAGGTTCATCGTAGTTCCCCCACAGCTCAGTGGGAGCATTCCAGTCTGAACTGGGATCTGTTGCTCCAAGGCCATCTGAAAGAATAATGGTTTATTATATAGTGTCTAACAGTTTAATTGGAAACAAATCAAAGGAATATGAAACTAAGAAAATTAGTTACTGAATCTCTTACTGAATCCAGACCACTCATCAGATTTAGTGTGACCGTTCCCCAACCCAGCAGCAGCCTGAGTCACCGGAGCACTAGCTGCTACAAAAGATAGTAAGGGAAGCAAAAGTAAGTGGTGATAGTTTTTCCATACTCTTTGTGTGGCCACTTCATAGTCAGAAAAATGCAAGCTAATTTGCTCAACCGAGATGTTCTATACGACCAAAAGTCACCTTAAAGCCAACTGCACACCAGTGCAAGACCTCACTATGCTCTTGGCAAAATGTCCTCATGGACACATTCCAAAATCTAGTTGAAATCCTAGCAAGGAGGGAAAAAAAACATTTTTTGGCCATTCATATCTATAAAATTTAGGGTTTAGCCATGAAATTAAAAAGAATAAGATCCTCCAATAACTTCAAAAATAAGGATGAAGCGCAGGAAGCCTCAGAGCACACTTAGCCATTTGACCTTATCAGGTTGCATTTGTTCTTTGGCCTCAGTCTTTAAAATTGATCAGTTGCTGCTTCACAGATCTAATTTCACTTTGAATATTGCATTTGAACCATAACCTACATGCAGCACTAAAGCACCTGGCTGTGGAGGCAATACAATACCCAACTAAGGGGTCTAGATTTGTCTCCCTCAGCTAAGTACAGAATACTTTCAGTAGGAAAGCCCTGAATCACAGTGAAAATATTCTGTGTAATAGACAGCCTGAGAAATCTCTGTGAGCTGAAAAGGAACATGCAAAAACACTCAATCTGAGAGTGCAACAATTAATATTATTTGTGTACCTGATGGGTTTAATCTGGGCATGGGGCGGTTCATTCGGTTCACTTCAGGATTAATTCGTCCATCCGTGCTCGCCCATGACCCTGCTAAAAACAGAACAATCCATTTATAGTCTACCCATGAGGTTGATACAGAAAGATTTAATCTTCTCTTTATTCTCTTAGATGAGTTTTAGATGAGCTGCTAACCATGAATGTGTAAGTAACAGTGCTCTATGAGAACAGGAAGGAACATTATGAGACATTTAACATGCTGTATCCTTGGACCTGTCAAATCGACAGACAGATGCATGGACAAGCCAAAATTCTCTCACACTCACCACCTACTGGCTGATTTTTTCATTAAAAACATAAGTGAAATATCGAGATAAAAAAATATCTAAATCTTTACACAAATAACAACCATCTATATTAGATGATTAAAATATCAAATAAACTGCCTAATAAACTTTAATTTGCAATAAGAGGCATACTGTTTTATCAGATGTCCATATACTTAGATCACATGTCCTATCGCTGCTACAGGACAGTAAGACTAGAACTTACCCGCAGATTCTTGAGTCCAAGCCAAAGTCTCTGAAGTCATGGGTCCAGATGTCTTAACGCCAGCTGACGATTTCTCACGGTCTGAAACGCTCCCCTGGGGTGGAAGCTTCACAGACATATCAGTCCATCCTCCACTGTTCACAGAGCTCACATTATTCCAGGTGGATTGCACTACACATGGAACAACTCATTAGATATGCTTATAAGAGATCAACATTAGCTTACTATTATCATTATCAACATTAGCTTACCTATTAGCTTTTAGGTATAAAAGGAATCATTATTTACCTGGTGTCACACTGGCATCACCTTTTACAGCCTTTAAACTCATAGATTCTACAAAGAGAGATGTGAAATCTGTTTAGAAATTGCTCTCATCCAAAAAAAAAGTACATTACACCCTATATACATACATGCTACACTCTACCGGTTTAAACACCAGTGTGCTAGGCTGGATAGAAGGTAATCCACTGCTGTAAGCAGGTCACAATGATTAAAGCAGAGTCCTCAAACTACCTTTATTCTTCTTGGTGTTCACTGGAGCTTTAACTGCAGGGTTCTCTGTTTGCTGGCCACCTCCAGGGCTTCCTGACTCATCGTTAGGGCCCTTCTCCTTCTTGCGCTGCTGTCGCTTCTCTCGGTTGCTGATCTTAGTCTCCCAAGCACCTTTTAAAGAGTTGGGCAATGACAAACATTTTTCCACCCATGAACTCATGTTTTGTTTTTCCGACAAAGATTCACCAGGTATATTCATAAAATATGCATCCAGATTGTATTCTCTTAGTCATTTCAAAATTTTAAGCAAAAGTATTAATCTGTGTTATTAATACATGAGGAAATACTTATATATGAGGAAAATCCACATCTCATTCTTCCATGTCAAAACACATGTATCCAACACAAACACATCCAATCCCACACTAATTAGGGAACACTGAAATATATGGATCTTAAAAAGGTATAATTTTAGATTGTAGGCCATAATAGGGGGGTTTACCAGTCGGCGGAGAAAACACAGGATTTTCACATTGCTAATTTTAAGTTTAACTTAAAATACATAACTTTTCAAAACTGCTGCTTAATTGGCTTAGGTTTCCAAATATTATTATACCAGGAAGTCATATGCTTCAACAACTAAAGTTCAGTAACACTCCTTCAGACACATTTAACAACAAATTCAGTCAATGTGTCCTGTTCATTAATTGCATACAGCCAGGAATTTATTCATTCATATTACACCAGCTGCAACGTCTTCAGTTTACGGTGGCCTGAGTTTCTGTTAGGCGTTTCCTTACCATGAGTAATCATATTTATCATGTAAATGGTTTGAACTGGTTCAAGAACATTTTATACATGCTTTAGCAATGTATAACCGAAACAAAATGTAGATTCGAGAAATGAAGTGAAATCAACATGAAAAATCAAGGTATGATGTATTAATTAACTTAAGTATTAAGTATCAGTGATCATTTGCAAAGCTTATTGAAAAACAAATCTTTTACTCTACTATTTGCAATGGTCTGACTGCACAACTGTTGACAAATGTTTAAAGTTTACAAGCTCTTATTTAACCTTTGATATTGTACTTTATCTCCATACCCATGAATCAGCAAACGATTACCTGGAAAAATGCCATGAAACATTTTCTGCTTCAGATAGAACAAATGCCTTATTTCTAATCTCACTGAGCTTGTGAAACTGTCACAGTGCATTCTAGATCAACGCTCAGTTTTGTACCTTCATCGGGTTCCTTTCCGTCTGCGGAGGAAACAGCTTGGGTTGGTTTCACCTCTGGTTTTGGTTTTTTCTTACTTTTCTTGGCCTATGTAAAACATGTGGTAAACAAAATAGTATCATTACCTCCATGAAATTACATTTTCCCATAGCACTTAATAAATTATTACCACAGCTTCCTATGTTTAAGGAATACATGATGGGCCATAAACAATTAATAATGGGGTAATGGTTATTTTTCTAATAACAGCATAGCCTGAGGTGTTTTATTCCTCATATACATTCAAACTTCTTTATGGACAACATGCCATTTGTTTTAACCATTTTAGGTTTAAATATAATCACATAAAAAACTGAGATGGGTTAGTTCCTATTATCACTATTTATAGCAGCTATTATAAACAACCATTCCCTCACCAGCCTCTGTATTCTTTCATAAAATTAATAAGACTTAAAAAAAATAACAATAATAATTTGTCATTTTAAACAGAAACCTAACAGCATCCTGAAGACCATCCCATAGAGGAACTCTAAGAGGCTATTATAAGTAGTTAAATAACAAGACATTAATCTGTTTATCATTACTATGTCTTGTCCTCCACAAAAGTTCCTGTGAATAAGTTGTTACTAAAGAAACAATAAACTATCAGTAATCATGCATTAACATGTGCATTGACTAGCGTGCATCAAATATGTATTAGATTACAGCCAGCACCAGTCAGAGCAACTGTTATGGAAAATTAATCAATCTCTTGACCAATCAGAGTTTACAATTCAAAACAAATTAAATAAATGAAAATCCAAAACTAAGATCTAAATTCTATTTAGATCTTAGTTTTGGATTTTCATTTATTTAATTTGTTTTGAATTGTAAATTAAAAATTGCCTTTTTCATATGTTTCAAATGCATGCCAAGAGGAAACAGGTCGTTCCCCTCACATTGTTGGAAATGTTCATGCTATACGACTTACTGAATTGTGTGCGTGTTTGTATTATCATTAAATACACAAAGGTGAAATAAGTTTTGCTTTTACTTTCTCAGCTTTAGCATCAACAAGTCCTTGTTGCTGGGGTTGAGGTGGTGGTGGTGCTGCTGCTGCTTTCGGAGGAGGCGCTGCTGCTGCTGCTTTCGGAGGAGGTGCTGCTGCCGCTGCTTTCGGAGGAGGTGCTGCTGCCGCTGCTTTCGGAGGAGGTGCTGCTGCCGCTAGTTTCGGAGGAGGTGCTGCTGCTGCTCGTTTCGGAGGAGGTGCTGCTGCTGCTGCTGCTTTCGGAGATGGTGTTGCTGCTTTGGGAGATGCTGCTGCTTTCGGAGATGCTGCTGCTTTCGGAGATGCTGCTGCTTTCGGAGGTGGCGCTGCTTTCGAAGGTGGCGCTGCCTGTTTAGGGATCTCCTTTACTGATTTGTTGACTTGTTCTCGAGGTTCAGGAGCCTTACCACCGTTTGATTGGTTCTTCTGTTGAAGAGAAATTTCAGATTACCAATTATGGGTCATATGTTTGTTTTATACTATCCAGCTCAGAGTAACAAGCAGCTCACTGGATGTCAAAATGTAATTTTTTTCATTTCTGCTTCTTTTACATGTTATACAACTTTACTACTACCTACATTAAATAGATAGCTTTTGCCACCTTGTTAGCAAATCGTTATGTCGCGATACTCGTAAAAAAAAACTCTCGATAAGTATCGCGATACAATACTTTTTGCCAAATCACGTCCAACTGAATTGAAGATTAGCTATGTGGCTAACCTTAGTTAGCACGCTATGCTAACCACGTTTAGCAACTAGCCAGTGAAACGTTTTAGATTTGAGTCAAGTTCATAAATACCATTACCTTGCTTATTATCATCTCAAACAGTACAGTTTTTAGTTTCTTGTTTGCTTTTACATGTCATTGTTTAGAGCTGTGTTTGTGTATTAGTTTTTATGTTGCCCCTTGGTCAGGTCGTCATTGTAAATGAGAACTGGTTCTCAATTTACTCACCTGGTTAAATAATGAAAGAATAAAAAAAAGACAGAGATTTATGAAAACTGTTATACTTGCAAAGTGTTTATGCAAATGTGCCGCTGTAGACCTGCTAGGTTGTTGAGCTAGCAAAGGCTGCTATAGCAAGCTGTCAAAACAGCGGTTCATTCGAATACGCTTCGTGTTAGCATGTTAGCACGCTAGCCTAACTCCGAATAAAAGGGTTATTCAAAGAGAACAAGAAATGTTTCAGAAAATGGTGCAGACCTTTTCTGCAGCTTTCTTTTTGTTTTTCTTCTTTGGCTCTTCGGGTTTGGGCGCCTTCACCGGAGCGGCCTTTGCGATGTCGGTGGTGCTTTTACTTCTAGCAGCTCTGTGCTTTCTGCGCCGAGCTCCACCGCAGGCCGCGAACACCACCAGCAGGAGCAGCAGGCCGATCAGCGCCGTACAGAGGAACACCCAGGCCGGGTAAACCTCGGGCTTCAAGCCCAAATCTATCCCCAACTCATCACGGAGTAAGTGCAGTCCAGTAGACACGAGCTGACGGAGACGACTCCCTATTAATTCGGTTTGTTCCGACACTACACGTCCCCAGCTCGATGCCATCTTTCCACGTACACAGTCTCTCTCTCTCTCTCGTTCTCGTGTGTGCGTGTGTGCGTGCGTGCGTGCGTGCGCGCGCGCTCTCTCTCTCTCTCTCTCTCTCTCTCTCTCTCTCTCTCTCTCTCACACTCACACACACACACACACACACACACACACACACACACACACACACACACACACACACACACACACACACACACACACACACACACACACACACACACACACACACACGATTGCTCTATTTCAGATTCTTACATAAACATCATCACAGAGGACAGAAAAGCCCTGAACCGCAATTGAGGAACAAAATCATACTAAGTCGTTATTTCGATTTCAAAAACAAGGCACTACAGGATAAAGTTAAAAAACCAATAGAAATCACAATCAGTCTTTTCTAGAGTATTTTTTCAAGAAATTCTCATATATTTTTGCAAATTTATTTAACATTCACATTGTTAATAAACCAAAAAACTTTCTCAATATTTTGTTAAATTTCTATATAATAACCTTATTTTATTTAGGGATAGGAATGGATTACTATATTATATTATATTATTCATATGTTGATTAAGCAAACAAGAGGGCATGAAGTATTCTCTCACTCTCTCTCTCTCTCTCACACACACACACACACACACACACACACACACACAATTATACTGAGCCAGTTAGTAAAAAGATAAAATGAGGCATTTATGATCAAATATTTATGATCAAAGATTTTCTATAAATCTTTATTGTAAATTTTGCAAACCTTTGCTGAATACAATGGAACAATACCATAAATAACACCTTTCAAAACAAGTTAACAAGAACAGTATTTGTTCTGTGAACATTAACTGGTGTTTACATGTGCATTATTTTCATGTAACACTGATAATCATCGTTTTAAACATCATACCGAGGTGAGGTGGGGTGTCAGTTTTCTTAAAAATAAAATAACAAATTAATAATATAAATATAATTACTGTTTCATTAGAAAACTATTACATACAGGGTTTTTTTAATAATTAATAAAAAATAATTTAGATGCCAGAAAGTATACAAAAGAAGCTACAGATTTGTTAATTTTCATAGGAAAATCTTTGTACCATACTCTGTAAAATACTTTTATTTTCCTCAGGTAGATTCTTTCTAGTAGAAAGGAATTATGTTCGTTTTCCACCAAGGCAATTTGAGTGCTGGTTCGGAGCCAGAGATAAATATAAAATCAGTTCTTTCAGTATAAAGCATTAAAAATCTGCATCAAGAGTGAATTCAGAGTCCGTTCCATTTGTCATCACTCCAAACCGTTGGTACTCGGCCACACGTTTCTCAAAGAAGTTGGTTTTTCCTTCAAGGGAGATGAACTCCATGAAATCGAATGGGTTTTCTGCCTTATATATCTTTTGAGAACAAAGCAGAATGTAAAATATAAATTTGTTTCATCAGTAAAATAAAGCTCGTTCTCCCTGGCACTAACTGGTGACAGGGTATAAAACAAGGTATACAAGTATATTTAATATATATATATATATATATATATATATATATATATATATATACACACATACACACACACACATATATACACATATATACACATATATACACACACACACACGCACGTACAAACATACACAAAATTACTAACTTTAGGTATTCCCAAGTCAGTTAACAAGCGGTCAGCCACAAATGTGATATATTGCTTCATCAAAGAGCTGTTAATCCCAATGAGGTCAACTGGTAAAGCCTCAGTCAGAAATTCCTGCAAAGCCAAATAATAAATTAATTAATTAAAAGCAATGTTATCGTTTTTGTCCTTGTTCCCCATCCAATACATTGCACCATTACAATAAGTTTCACTGACCTGTTCAATGCTAACTGCATTCATGATAATATCCTTCACTCTGTCAGCTGATGGCTTTTTCACCAAATGGCTGTATATAAGGCAGGCAAAATTACAGTGCAAACCCTGTGAATGCAAGAGTATATTGTTAGAACTGTCTAAATGTAAATATCTTTTTCCCAAGGAATATATTTTAATTGGTAAAAATTATATTTACCTCATCTCTGCTGATGAGCTCATTGGAGTAGGTGAGTCCAGGCATCAGACCTCTTTTCTTCAACCAGAAGATGGCAGCAAATGATCCTGAGAAAAAGATTCCCTCAACAGCTGCAAATGCTACTAATCTCTCCCCTGTGAACAACAATATCCAGTCATAAATTAAGGCTTCTTAGGAAACACGATGCACATACAGTAGGTAAACCCTATAAAAATGGATACAGCTAATTTAAGCAAGTATAATTTTATTCATATTTGTAATTCACTAGTCTACACAGCAGACTCAGAGAGTAAATCCTCAGGAAAATGTGCAACTCACCAAATGTGGAGTTGGTGTCAGAGATCCACTGCAAAGCCCAGTCAGCTTTTCGTTTCACACAAGGCAAGGTTTCAATGGCATTAAATAAAAAGTCTCTGGAAAAGATGAACAGGACATTGAAACAGTGAAATGAGACAACGTTTCTCCAGGATCATGGTGCGTAACATAGAACAAAGACTTAGTAAGTAGTCCTAGCCACATAAAGTGCATCTGTGCAACCTGGTGCAAACAGAGCAGGACAAGACAAACAAGACAGTGCAGGACAAAAGACAGGGCAGGACAATATACAGTGCAACCAAAGAACACAAGACAATAAACAAAAGACAATAAACAGAAACGGTGCCAACCAGTGTAAATACTGTATGTTCAACAATATTGCATGTGCAGGAATACTGGAATGGGCAAAGTATTATAGCATTACAGTATTAATCCATCGTATCAGTGTGAAATGTTCCTGAGAGTACATTGTTCTATACTTTTATGAAGAGACAGTTAGACAGATAGATTAATCATGTACATCTCAAAATAACCAAAATGTTAAATCTATCATGCATGTCTCAGTAGCATGTTGTATTTTCCCAACAAGAATGGACAAGAGCAAATATTGCATAGTATTTGCAGTCTGTCATGTTTCTTTGTAAACCACATTACACAAAACAGTTATGAACTCTTATGAAAAAAAGTTAACCTCAATAAGCACTGAAAACAAACAAACAAACAAGTCTGCAAGTGCAGCCTCCCTTTCAACATTTTATTGTACAGCACATTGTATTTGTGTATAATAACGTCTGCTCCCACTGATGGCCCCCACCTCTCCTTTAGGTCCTTGATGTATGTGTTAATCAGCAGGCTGTACATCTCTGAGTGCACATTCTCAATGAAGATCTGGAAGCCATAGAAAAAGCGTGCCTCTGGAACCTGCACCTCCTGACTGAACCTCTGCACCTGCACAATGAGACATATGAACAATGAGCTCAGGACAAGATAACACAGATAAACAAAGAACACTGCATTGGTGTTCATAATGTGATACATTTGAGCAATGTTTAAAATTGTGACAAATAAAATCCATTTGCATTGTTGACCCAATATCATATATATTATATTGTATCACATCTTACCATATCATACACCATACCATATACTGTCTACTGTACAGTAACATGCCATATAGTATAATAACATATACCGCATATCATATTGTACTTCACCATATATAGTATCATAGCATAATTTACCATACCATAACAGATATAGCATACTGGCCTTTTTACAGCTTTGCTATTGGTCCATTATTTTATTCTTAAAACTTTTATGAGGCTTATTCTGATGTGTTCCATTATTTGTGACAATTAGCCAAAAATTGTAAAAGGAGTAATTACAATTTTGTTCTTTCAACAAAAATGACACGATGGTGCCCAAATTTGATCCGACGGTGACAAAACAGCATTGGAAAAACTTTGGTCAAAGAAATTTGATTAGAATGTTCCTTAGACCCTCCAATATCAGTGTTAGAATTAACTTCTGTTAGGCTGGCCAGAAGGTATTGATCAAAGCTCTGTCATGATAACAATTAAGATCAATAACATCAATAGCAGGGGCTAACGTGTTTCCCTGTCATTCCACAACATTTAATTTAATCACATAAATGAATACTGCACACTTCATGACATCAGCGAGATCGTCCTTTGATCATTCTGAGACTTAAACATGGTGAGCAAAATTTTGTAATCAATGCAGAAATAATTATGTACTCGTTGTCACTGAAGTTTAGGCCTAAAGTGCTCAACCATTGTTTCCCTCATGAGGACGAAAGTGTGTACTATAAATAATGCAAGTGTATTATAAACAAAGAGCTCAGGATAACAGGGACTGTCACATGGCTAAATGTATATATAGAAATGTAAATGCATGAGAAAAGTTTACCAAGTTCTCATTGACGATGCCATCACTTGCTGCAAAGAAAGCCAAGACGTGAGATATAAATTTTTTCTCATCGGAGTTCAGTGTTTCCCAGTTGGCCTGATCCTTTGATAAATCTACCTGCAAAAACATTTTAAAAAGTACTTGGGTCAATAAAGACCTTTACATGGCAACATGCATCTTATACCTTTGTTTAGGACAAATCAATACAGTTCCAAGTACAGTGTTGCATAAACACACAAAAACAACACTTGTACATCATGTGGTGTTAGGTGCAACAACAGTGACACACATAGTGCATCACGCCACCTCGTCATTGACTGTTTTCCTATAAGAGCACGTCCCCAAATGTGTTATACCTGAGATCATGTTTTGTTGCCCTGCACCACAGTCACTGATTGTTGTACTGTGTTATAACTGTTATATGACAATTTAAATCATTACCTCTTCAACTGTCCAGAATGAGGCCTGTGCTTGTTTGTACATTTTCCACATTTCTGGATACTGAATGGGAAAGATGACAAATCGCTTTTCGTTCGGACTGAGAAGTGGCTCATCATCACTGTTGATTGGGTCCATGTTCTTAAGACAATTCTGCAAAAAGAAAAAAGTAAATTGCTGCTTTCAGTTGATGATGCGACTCATGCCAAATTTATAACCATCTAATACAATGTCTAAAGCTGTGGTGAAGCCAGATGAGACTCCAAATACTGAAGGATCAAATCATAAGAATGTCCCAGCAGGTCATAAAGTTCCATGATGTTAGATTAGATTCATCACTGCACTGCTGCCATAATAATAATAATAATAATAATAATAATAATAATAATAATAATAATAATAAGAAGAAGAAGAAGAAGAAGAAGAAGAAGAAGAAGAAGAATTTGTATTATTCTTATTCGTATTATTATTATTAACAACAACACTAATGATTATATATATATATATATATACACAAAACATCTCACAACATCTTTTGGAGAAATAAATGTAATAGTAAGGACAAAAACACTGGAGATGTAGAAATGCAGCTCCACCTGGTTTGTGTGTTGCTCCGGATGTTTGTCTTTGTTATGAACTGTTACTCAACATTACCCTGCCCTGTGATTTATTTAAAAACATTTTATATACCTGATATTCTTCGGAGTCAGGAACGGTCATCAAATTTATACATCCATCACGAAAATATTGTTTTACGTGCAAAAGGTGAGTAATTCCGCCGAGTCTGTTTCGGACAACGGTGTCATTAATGTCGACTTACCTTTAAATATCTTCCCTGTGCTGTTTCACTACGCATGCGCGGCGCATGCGCATATTCTTCTAACGCTACACATGTTGACGCACGCAAGTAAGTCATTTCACCATGGCCCACAATTGACCTAATAAATTACTATAAGTTTGATTTAATAATAATAATAATAATAATAATAATAATAATAATAATAATAATAATAATATTTTCTTGGCTATTCTAACTGCAGTTATGCTTGTATATATGTACTAAAACATTTCCATGGCAGCTTTGGTAGTTTTGATAAGTGTGGATTTCTACAAACTGTTAAAAAAATAATAAACTAGATTCAATTTATAACAGGATGACTTTTATCATAGTGTCATTTAAACATAAATCTGTCCTTGAAAAAAACAACAACAACAACTTCGAGATGGCATCTCATCCATCACCACAATGTTGATTGTTTGTCACTCCATAATGTTTTTATCATTGACCTGAACATTTTTAATGAGGATGCAGTGATTTACTTTATGAGTTATTGACAGAAATACACGGTTACGGATAAGGATCTGATTTTATTTGAGGTCTTCTTATTGTAAAGCTCAGTCTAGGTTTCAGAATAAATCTAAAGGGAAACCACATGGCAATATAAAATGGTAGATGAAACTAGCTAAGAGACAATACACAGTATTCATTTCCAAACTTATTAGATTGCAAAGATGAGCAACCTTTGGCTTTTGTAATGTAGAACTGTCACCAGTGGCTGATGAATTCATAGAGAGTATGTAGAACAGAATGGAACAGAACAGCAAGCTGAAAGAAATCATGATCTTGGCTTAAACCTATGGTCCAAATCTTTGGATCCAAAATAGAAAACTCGTCATCAAAATGCAAGAGCCGTACAGCATGCAGTTAACATTCACTTGTGGCAATATTACTGATCTTGGCATCCAATGAAGGAAAAAGTCTTTAAATTTCTTTTTATAAAGAACAGGGACTAAAAGCAGAAACCGCTTATTACAAAACACTGAATGTGTGTGTGTGTGTATAATATATACATATATATATATATATATATATATATATATGTATGTATGTATGTATGTATATATATATATATATATATATATATATATATATATATATATATATATATATATATAAAAATTCACCAAAACCTTTCAAAGGGATATGCTAAAATTATACAGGTTGATTTTTGCAGGCCCTGGATTTTAAAGCTGAGGGGAAAAAACCCAAATGCTAAAAGCATACTGTAATCTCTGTATGTTGCTTGGATTTGTGAATTGAATCACAAGTAAACTATGTTCTAAACCATAGTAAACAGTCAGAAAAACAGAGTGAGAGAGAAACATAACATGTGAGACAAGGAAATGTATTATTTCAAGGTTAGTTTCATTACTTTAACACAATATTACATAGTCCATGATTATTTCCGTTGACAAAAATATTTTACATTTTAAACAGGCTGATTTCATTTCACACTGTGGAGATAAGGGCATTTTAAAAATGGACAATGGTTTGGGGAAAGTAAATAGCATTTTAAGATATGACCAAGTTTTACTGTGATGAACATGATTCTGTTTTTAAAAATAAACCACCTACATCAACTTTAGGCCTTTCATATAAAAAAATAAAAACATACATCTGAAGTCACAATGATGTTTTTAATTGAATAAATGATTGATTTTGGTACCAAATGCAATGTAAGGACATGACCAAATCTTAAATAGTTATTTATAATAAAACGCATCAATGTATAGAAATTTTTGCCAGTACGTGGAGCATAGGTTTAAGTAATCTTGCTTGAGATCACCTTCCCAGTCACAGAAGTTCCTTTAATGTAAAACGTACATATATCTATGGTATTTACACAAAAGGGCAGGTGCCTAACAATACCGTTCTCACTATGAGTCTTCTGAAGAAGTCACAAACTTGATCATGGCACACAACCAAGGAACAGCTCGAAATACACACCAATACTTGGAATTAGTGCCACAAGCATTGTATTGGAAATAGAACAAAATGAGTTTAGTCGTACTCCACAGTTCTATAAACTCATATTTAACAGTGAGGGGTACGCACTAATACGACAAATTAATATCTAAATGTCACTGTGTTGATCTACACACAGGGCTGCAGCACACTTGATTCTATCCTCTAAAATAACTCATTAAAATCACATTTGATTTTAATATACACAAGTGCATAATGGTGCAACAGACAACTCATTTACAAGACTGTCAGCAGGTAATCAGTAAATAATTAAATTAATTAAACACTTATGTAAACGATTTTTTTGATAAACAAACTTAAAAGACAGAATTCCATCTCCACAGTCGTCCATTTTGTTGCATATGTTATTACTAAATATGAGGCTTTTTGACTCTTCTGTTTGTCTGACCGATAAATTGTGAGAACCTAAGACAAGAACAATTATTTTGTGATCCCAAATGCCACTGGTCGTCACATTTCCTTAGTAGCTAAGCATTAACTGTTCTGTTTTTGGCTGATGGTTTATCGCTGCAGAGGCCATTCAAATGCCCAGGTCAGGGGTTGGAGCCAGGGTTTTCTACAAGCCATACGGGACCAATGAAAAGTTCTTCATGGTGTTGTCTAGTGAGATTCCAGCCTCCTGAATCTCAAAACTGAGGGATACAAGACAAGGTAAGACTACAGACAAAAAAGCTTAATATTTATATCTTTAACACACGGAAGACATTTTAATAGTAATATTATTAATTACCAGGAGCTTTCAGAAATGGTATAATACATAGGTGGTTTTTCTGAGTCACTGATGACCGCCGTCTCCTCATGACCACTGGCCCCCATGTTTTTAAAGATAAGCCAGTCTCCCACTGAGAGCTCAGGAAGAAAGCAGTGCTCTACCACCTGGTCCAAAGCGTCACATGACGGCCCCCACAGACTACTGGAGAACACCGGCTCGTCTGCCAAGAGGGACATCTGCAAACAAGAATCATCCACAGCTCAAATGACCAGCATATAAAAAAAACAGCTCACATTGACTCACTTTGAATTCTCTTTCATGTATTTAGATTTGTGTCAGGTTCTCTACCTTGTGAACTATGGGGGATGGAATGATGTTTCCCAACAGTTTGCCAACGAAAGATCCGAACACACCATCGCTCAAATAGTACAAAAATTCCGGTTCGGCGCTTGGAGTCAGCTCTGTTGAGGGTTAAAAGTGACACAGATGAGCAGCTTGCAGGCTATGAGGCCAAATTCTTGATCGATTATCTGATACTTCAATATTAATTGATTGGATTCAATGACCAGTTGGGAATTTTGTCCTCTGCTTTGTGACATGCATGAACTCCAATCTACCATAGTTACTTAATAATCCACTTATTACTGAAATCACAAAGCACGGTGTACCAGCAAAAACATACTTAAGAAACTAAAACAGCTCTAGATGAGGCTTTGCATCATAGTTGTTCTACTGTTTTCCTTATTTACTGTTAATTGTAGTATTTAAGCATTGACGGCAATTATTTTAAGCTTACGTATTACAGAATATACATTAGCTCAAATTTCTCATTCTCTGCATTGACTTTCTCTCCTTTTCAATTTTCTATTTAATAACGCTGACTGTTATGTGAATTCACAGCTATATTAATATATTGAAGCAGGGAAACTGCAACACTAATAACTACCATACTCCTTGGGTAATTTATTAAATATTAGAAATGACTACTTTATTTAAAGAAACTACAGGGTGTCCCAAAAATCTCCAGACATAGAGAAAAATTAACACCTTTTTGGAATATGTACATATGTAACGTTTGGGAACGTTTTTAACAAAAGAAGTTGTATTGGATCAGAAAGCTGGTGAAAGGTTGCTATGGACATAACAGGAAACATGCGACACAACACTGTTCCCAAACTAGGAGCCAATGTAGGGTGTCATGTCTTTTTAAACACAATCAAGATGTTGGCGAAATAAAGCTAGAGTTTGCTGTAAAGGAGTTTTCACTGAGACTGCATACTAATGTAGGTCTGTAATCTGGCACAATGGAAGTGATGGTGTCCTCACCACCATCAAAGTATATCATGTCAGTTGCTTTGTTAAAGAACTCACCTTTAGACTCACCATGGAGATCTTTTGCTACCAGTTTCTTGCCAAGGACATTTACAACCAGGGTGAAAGAGGAAGACACGTAAAAGATTCCTGGCTCAGCAACCACTCGCACTCCAGACATAACAGGAAAATAGGCCTCTAGCAAAGGTCTAATAGCAGCATGGGTCTGTTCAAGAGAGCAAAAGGACTATCAGTACATTGGCACTTAATTGATGTTAAATCATGATAGAAAATACAGCTATTTAAACAGATGTATGATATCAATCACCTGTTTCAACTGATACTCAGAGCCACTGAATCCACTCCCAATATCCAAAATCTCCATATTAAACCCAAGCTCCTCCTGTAAGAGAACAGATTAGGATGAACTCCAATATTTAAAAAAATAATTAATTTAATGAACACACGGTATTAAAAAAAAGGGGGTTCTAGTATTTATTTGTCCACCCACCCCCATATCAAACACACAGCGGGCATCAGACAGAGCATGGGCATACACTTGAGGGTCTTTGCATGATGCTGGTACCTGGAACCTGTAGAATTATAAAGACCCTGATTCAAGATTCACATGATACTCTGGGTTATTATAGATGCTATGCTTGCCCTAAAAAGTGTAAAGACTTACACGACTCCAACCACATCCACGCTTAGCTCTTTGGCAGCTTCTAAAAGATGCCTACAACTCTTCAGCGAGCATCCAAACACCATGCTTGCCTCCTCTGTCTGAGCCTCGGTGCATAACTGCAAAAGCAGCCTATCAAGAGAGATGATCGTATTATACAGAATAGCGAACATTAATCGAAGATCAAGACATTTAGTATGAAAATCCCAAATAAATGTTTGTTAGCAAGTGGGAACTGACTTGGCATTTGGGTGAGCACGGGAGATTTTTCCGAGCTCAGCCTCGTTATCGCACACCAGGTAGTTAACGCCGTTTTTGGCAGCATGTTTGATGTGTGACTGTTGTTTGCAAACACCAGACAGGATTATGTTCTCGGGGGAGACATCATGGTTGAGTACCATTGAGACTTCAGCCTGGAAAATGTTCAGGGGAGAATGGAGTTAGACAAAACACAGAGTTCAGCTCCTGAGATCATGCAAATAAATCAGAATGGGATAGTAAAGCAAGAAAACGTCACCTTATTTGCACACACAAAACCAACTCCAAGTGCAGCCAGAATCTCGATGACTGCAGGGCTGCTGTTACATTTGACAGGGTAGAATGGTCGAACTAGGGGTAGGGTGCT